>NW_028227273.1:23001703-23174203 GCF_978045245.1 Mus caroli | reverse complement strand
AGTTAAGTAAGGTCAGGTGATGGGGCCGCTGTATCCTTTAATGCTGCCCATTTGGATTAGCTCAGCCTTGTAACAAGGTTTTTTTCTCTTAGCATGAAATTAATTTTAAAAAAGCAATTATAATTTGTTTCCCAAGCTTTGTATTGTGACAATACCTGGGCTGCCGATGGTACCTAGGGTGGTAGGAAGTGATGCATAGTTCTTAAACAACTGCTTGCTCAGACATTAAACATGTCAGGCTATAGGAGTCTGTCAGGACTTTTGTGACTGCAGGCCGTCATCTAAGCTACACACAATTGAAGGAGAAATGCATTCTGATTTTTGCTTTCCCCATTACAGGTGGTTTTCTAGAAGATGACCATAGAGGACCTCCCGGATATTCCAGTGGAAGGAAGCTCTCTGATTGGAAGATACCCATTTTTATTCACAGGCTCAGATACATCTGTTATCTTCTCCATTTCTGCAGCACCGATGCCTTCGGACTGTGGTATGTCATGGGCTGTGGTATGTCCTGGGTCTACCTCTTGTCTGTGACCTGGTCTCAGACTCCCGTCTCAGGCTGTCTATGCTCTTATGCTCTTTTAAAGCCATGTGCTGTGATTTTTTTTTAAATATGATTTTCAAATTTTTCCTTTTTCAAAACCACAATTGCTTATCGAAGTTTCTGCCTCTTATGCCCAATGCTTTATTTCCGTTGTCAGCATTTTTATTATGTCAAAATGTTGACTTTTAAGCACTATCATGCATTTGGGGGATTTTAGTTTTAGAATGTAATGGTGCTTAAACATGTAGCATTCTGCTACTTAGGGAGGGATTGTATGGAATTCCCACGGAGGCTAGAATGAGATCAGCTTCTATTGAAATTGGTCCATTTAAGTTTCCTCTGTAAAATGGAAACTTAGAAGAGGTCTACTTTTTGTCAGTTTTGATTTATTCTCTCCGAGAGTACATTTTATAAGGTAGTTAATAAATGAATGAAATAATTTAAGGAGGTAAATGGATAGAATTGTTACATTTGCAATGTTGTTAGAGTTTTCAGGTCGAATCGATCACCATTTCAGAGTGTCTTTGGAGGCAGGGATAATTCAGGTTTTGAATACTATTTGTAGATTAAAATTACTACGCTGGTAATTTGCCTTAAAAACCCCTCATCCATTCTAATGATTCCTTACTCCCAAACTGCATTCAGATTCTACAGGGGTTAACCCATCACCATGCAAGGACTTTCTGCTCCTAGATCCTAGATTCTCTAGAGTGTTTCCCTAGTGTTGACTGCAATCACTGCAGTTCTAGCAAAATGAGTTATGTGGGAGAAACCTTGAGCAGGACATGGGCCCTGCTTCGTTTTCTTTCAGCGAGGAGTAGCAGGTATATTTTATTTGGCTTACATAATAAAGGGCAAGGCGGTCATTTGATGTTAGAGGCTTAATGTTTGTTGACTCTCTCCATTGGAAGATGATAATGAGTGTCGATCGATCCCATTGCTGAACTGCGGTAAGCACTGCTTCTGTTCTTAGGGTAGTAGATGCTTAGCACCTGTAGGCTTTTCCTTATAGAAATCTCATTTGTGAGACCTCTGGTGTGGCCAGTCAGCCTCTTGCGGATCCTCAGTTATGGGTGTGTTAGTCACTTTTCTCTAATGCATGACTAGGGCACCTTAGGGAAGGAAGGGTGGATTTGGGGATCGTGAGTCTGAGGAATCATAGGAGATGAAACTGGAGCTCCTTATTGTCCTGGTGGGGAAGCAGGGCACCAGGCACAGCAGCAGGGACAGCTGAGAGCTCACACTATGAGCCACAGACAGGAAGCAGACAGTGCTAACTTGAAATGGTGGGAGTCTCTTGAAGCCACAAAGCCCCCTCTGCAGTGACATATTTCCCCTAGTAAGGCCACTTCTAATCCTTCCTAAATAGCCACCAACTGAGGAACAGGTATCCAAATGCCTGAGACTTCTGAGTGACATCTCATTAAAAAACACCACAGTGAGAAACCAATGAAGCAATCTATTTTATTGTTAAGAAGCGTCAGTTATAAAATAGTTCTTGTCTGTGGACTCAAAACTTATCTCCCTGGACTCTGGCCCGGCGGGACTTGTCTGATATGTGGAACCCATACTACTTAATATGATAGAGCCTTCAGAGATTATGAAGTAATTTGAACATTTTTCTTAGTCTGTATTTTCTTTAACCATATGTTTCTAGTCTCCTTACCCGTTTCTGGTGGTCGGGATTTCTAGGCTCTCTAATCTAGATGTTTTCTTACTAAGCTGGAAGTGTCCCTCTTAAAAAGGGGTGTTACATGCTGGGCTTGGTGACAAATGCCAGCAATTGGGAGGCAGAAGCAGGTGGGGTTCCAGGCCAGCATTGTCTACACAGTGAGTTCCAAGATAACCAGGGCTATAGAGACCCTATCTTAAAATAAAAACAAAACAAAACAAGAAAAGAAGAGAAGGAGGAGTCCCATCCGGATGCTAGTCAAACACTTAATAAGTACAGTCCATTGCTGTTACTTGAAATGAGCTGTCTACTTTTTTGTCATTTTAAATATGTTTTTAAAGTAAAAAATGAAGCCGAGCATGGTGGCGCATGCCTTTAATCCCAGCACTCAGGAGGCAGAGGCAGGTGGATTTCTGATTTCGAGGCCAGCCTGGTCTACAAAGTGAATTCCAGGACAGCCAGGGCTATACAGAGAAACCCTGTCTCGAACCGACCCCCCCCCAAATAAATAAATAAAAAAGTAAAAAATTATTTATTTTATACATGTATATGTTTTGTCTGCATACTGTGTTGGTGCCTAGTGCCCTCGGAAGCCAGGAGAGGGCATTGGATCCCCTGGATTTGGAGTTAAAGTTTTGAGTTGCCACAGTGGTGCTGGGAATTGAACCCAGGTCCTCTGGAAGAACAACCATTGCTCTTTCTCATTGCGCCATCTCTTAAACCCACTTGACTGGTTTTTAATGACTGAAGCACCGTGACATGCTTTCTCTCCCCTCAGAGCTGATGGTCCTCATGCAGGGCGTCTTGCTCATTTCTCCAACATTTACTTTCTACACCTTGGCTACTGTCTGTCTCTTAGGCTGGTAGGTAGCCTGGTACCGTGGAGCTCATTAGGAAGGAAGTCTGGGGCTCAGTGGAGAGTTCCTAGGTCAGAATCTACATTGTAACAAGATCCCAAGGCGCTTGTCTCCCTTAGTGTCGGATCAGCTCTGATACAGAACAAGAGTGTAATTGTTTCTGTCCCTCACCAGTAAATCCAAGGGAAGGTTTGATTAGAACTGAAATTACCTAAAAGCTCTGTAGAGAACTGACAGCTTTAAGTTGTCTCTTTTAAAATCCTGCAGTATGATGTTTCTTTCCTGCTCAAGTCCCTGCACTTTTAAATTTTCTCTAACTAGGACTCATATTTATTGGCATGCCTGTTTTTTTTTTTTTTATAGATTTTTGGTATGGGATATTTTTCTCATTATATTTCCCTTATGTAGGAATTTTTTTTCCTGGAGAAAATATCCATTTGACTATGCATTTGTATCAATACATAGTCACCATTGGTCTGGTGAACTGACATAGTTATTGTTTGATTTAACTAAACAACAACAACAACAAAACTTCTAAGAGATGCCATTCAGAAGTCCAGAGTTTTCCCTGGTTAGCCTCTGCACTATTCCCCTCGTCTCCAGAGGAGTGACTGTCTTACACTTAGTGTGAGTGATTAGATCACTAATTATATTTTGTTATCCATGTGAAGACCTGCCAACAACAGGTAGTAACATTTTGAATATTTACAGTCTTATGTAAATGTGTGTATAATTCTGTAACTGAATTGATTCACTACCACACATTTTGAGATCGGTTCTTATTAGTATATGACTTAGATCTTAGTGCATTTATTTAGTTTCTAATAAAAATATTTTATTGATTCCTCTAAAGAGACACTTCATTTTACTATTCTCTCCTAGTACCATCACCGCTAGACTAGGCATTCTGTTAAAAATATTTAAAATTAAAATGTAATTATACCATCTTACCTTAACGTTTCCTCCTTCCAGTCCCTCCCAGCACTAACCCCCTGAGATTCACGGCCTCTTCTTTAATTGTTAATGTTTTACACACACACACACACACACACACACACACACACACACATGCACACACAACCTGCTGTATCTGTTTAGTGTTGTTCATATGCATATGATTTCAGGACTGATAATCAACCAGGAAGTTCATCCATGGGGAATCGTAATTCTCCTCTCAGAAAAGGATGTACATTCTTGTAGGGCATGCAGAAGACGCTTTTCAGGCATGTACTCATATATTTAGAAATTTTTCCATTAGAAATGTTCAGTGCTGGGGCTGGAGAGATGGCCCAGCAGTTAAGAGCACTGACTGCTCTTCCAGAGGTCCCGAGTTCAATTTCCAGCAACCACATGATGGCTCACAACCATTTGTAATGGGATCTGGTGCCCTCTTCTGGTGTGTTTGAAGACAGCAACAGTGTACTCCTATACATAAAATAAATAAATAAATCCTAAGCAAAAGAAAAAGCAATATCTGGTGCCTTTGCAAGTGACTAGTGGATGGGTGAGTGAACTGAACCAGAGAAATGAAATCTATTAACTGCTTGGTAAGAAACTGCTTAGAAAAAATAAAATCCATGAGTAAGGAACACGCCTGAGTTCATGAGTTAAGAGCCAGTATAACCTGCTAACTCACTTGTTTCCCCAGACTCCTCTCTGTTGTTTTGATGGTAGCACCTCTGAGGCGTTTTCTCAGTCCTTTCTTCTCCTTCTTCCCCCTTCCCTGGAATCTTCAGATCTGTAGGATGCCCAGCCACACCTCAGTGGGTTCTTCTGATGACTCTTGTTTGTGCAGCTTTTGTTGTCTGATCCCTGTGGAGGTGTTTGCCAAGTTAGTGAAGATTTAAAAAGGTTTACGAGTCAGGAGGATGAAACTGCCAGCTTGTGAGAGTTCCTGGGTGAGGGCTCCCTTGAAGCTATGGCGTCCACTTACCTATCTTGAACCAGCTGAAAAGATCAAGTAAGCCCCAGTCAGACCCAGGCATCACCTTTCTGGGTCAGTTTGCGCTTTCCGGATGTTGTGCAGTGGGACTGAGACAGGTGCACAGCATGATACCCGAGGGAAGATTTCCCAGTTATTCTGGTAAGTCATCCAGGGCCATGTGGTACCTCATACAGTTCTATTGAAGACTCTATAGGTTCTTGTAATAGGTAAGGCTCCTTCTAGTGAGACTCGAGTGCAACACTGGCTGGTGTCTCTTCTAGGAAACCAGGTTCTGATGTTTGGACACATTGTCTTTGGAAGCAGATCATAGGGACCGTTCTGAGACCTGGTGGTAACTCACCCTCACATCTTGTATTAGTGCTTTTCACGACAGCAGCCATTACAGTCACTGAGTACATGATAAGCACCAGAGTATCTCCTTTCAGGAGGCATCAAGACTCTTAAGGCTCTTCTAAGCCTTCCTTTAATACAGGAAGGCTCTAATACAGTTCCTCATGGGCGGTGGCCCCCAACCATCAAGTTACTTTCATTGCTACTTCATAACTGTCATTTCGCTACTGTTAGGAATTTTAATGCATTTGTGTTTGCTCATGGTCTTAGGCAAACCCTGTGAAAGGGCCATTCAACCCCCAAAGGCATTGTGACCCACAGGTTGAGAGCTGCTGCTCTACCCAGTGTATAGACGGTAGCCATCAGGTATGTAAGGGACAGCTTGCAGTAAATGTTTGGCACACATGCTATAAGCAGTTGGGGTTCTGGATTCATGCTTGAATCTTTGGACAGTAAGTTGAGGACAGGGCCTTCAGTGGATGGGTTGTCCTGGCTTCCAGTTTGAATGTTTGGTCATGCTGTGTGGTATTTTGGCAAACTCTTGAGTTAACCTCCATAGCTGCAGGCATGCAGGTTATTGGTACGTGAGCTGTAGCGGTTGTCTCTCTGAGGTTCACTTGTATATTTCAGCTTCAGGTTGGAGAATCAGAGGATGGGCACTGTTAGAAAGTCGAAAATGTCATTCTGGACATTTGGAAATGTCAGCTGGCCAGACACTGGAGAGAAAGCTAGAGAGACACAGTAAGACTCTAGTAAGGCTCACATATAGCTAAGGCCACAGAGACTGACATCACAGTTCTCTACAGAATCACCACCTTTTCCTCCTCCATCCACATTTCTTGCCGGACACAATCATAGCAAAGCTAACTTGCTTGTAAAATACATTTCGTCTGTTTCAATTTGGCCTGGTCATTCCCAGAAATGCATCAGAAAAACCAGCTCTTGCTTATGCTCAGACTGCAATCCCAGCCAGACCTCTGACGATATCCGACGGGCATCAGGCCATAGAGAGAGCCAGGTTTTTTTCAGGCCCGCTGGTAATGTGGAGTCTCTGAGCAGACTTTTAAATTTATTCCAGGCCAAGACATCAAGCCAAAACCTCACACACGGCGACTTGTTAGAGAAAATCAGGTTCTCCTGAGCTCAGGGCCCTGAAAGTGAAGTGTGCACACCAAGACCTTGTGAGTTCTGGATTCAGTCAGTTGGGGATGAGTCAGAGAGAAAAGAAAACACGCTGCTGCTTTTGTTTATAAAGGCTTACGTGTCCAAACTGCTGTTAAGTTTCAGGTCTTAAGAGGAAAGGGGGCACTTTAAATTTGGACAACAGAACGTTGAAGTGGCAGAAACTTTTCTAGCAAGGTCATGAGCATAGTTACTCGGTCAGTCCTTGGAGTCTTGTTCTGCTGAGCTCAGGCCCACGGCCCCATGGTCAGTTAGCTTTCTAGAGGACTCTGGAGGGTCTTACCCAGCCCAGTGGTGTTTAAGTTACCAGGAACCTATAATCTGCAGGCTTTGCATAAATCCTCTCGCAGTTGTATAATACATGCTTATAATACATGCTTATAAAAGCTTTCAGAGGGACAGTGTAATAAAATACAAAAATCCGTAGGTGATTCAGGAGCTAAGTCATGGCTAAAGGTTCAGTGGGAGTTCAGTATAATGTGGTTGATGTACAAAAGTGGTTATTGCTGTAACATTTCAGATAACTTGAATTGTGGCTGTTACATACAATATATATGTATAATTGTAAGTCATACCAGGGCCTACTTATCACCTGTCAATCACCTGTCTATAATACAGTAGGTGAAGTGTCACATGTCATTTAGCAGCTCTTGGTTTTTTTTTTTTTTTTTTTTTTTTTTGTTTTTTTTTGTTTTTTTTTTTTTTTTTGTTTTTCAAGACAGGGTTTCTCTGTGTGGCCCTGGCTGTCCTGGAACTCACTCTGTAGACCAGGCTGGCCTCAGACTCAGAATCCGCCTGCCTCTGCCTCCCTAGTGCTGGGATTAAAGGTGTGCGCCACCACGCCTGGCTTAAGCAGCTCTTGTTATTTGTCAGCATTTAAGCCACTCAGTTGGACACCACATCAGCCTCTGAGGGATTTTACTTGTGCTTGATAGCTCTTCCCATGTAAGTGAGTCGGATTACATCAACATCTCTCAGGCTTCTCTGTAGGTATATGTGTATGTATATGTATAGTCATATACATATATGTTTTCATAGATATCTACATATATTTCCATGTATACATACATATATGGAAAGGGAACAAAATCATTTTCATTTGGAAAATTTGTGTTCCTCTGAAAAACCCCAAAGTTAATGTGAAGTCAGAATAACTTTAGAATTTGAGTTTTGAGAAGTTTTTTAAAAAAAAGTTTAGGACATTAAATAGAGTCACATCTTTACAGTTTCCCATTAAACCAAAGGGACAGACAATTCAAAGACAAATAAAAAAGCCATATAGTTTCAAAGACGATGAGAAAAACCCCTTGGCTCTTTTCATTAAAAACCCGAAGCATTCAAAGATGGCAAAAGGCACAGCAAATCACCTCCACGACTCAGAACCTTCATTTCCTGGGAGGATTCCTGGAAACTACCCCCCCCCCCACACACACAAATACACACACAGGGCCACCAAGAGCAGGCCAGAGATCAGTGACAGATGAGCTGAAGCGTTGGCCCTGTGCTCACGTTAGGGTCCTCTCCCCTTCCAGCCTCCTGAAGCCATCTGGGCCTGTCCTTTCCTGCCCTAAGAATCACACTTGCTGCCTCGCCTCCGCTGCGGTGCCTGCGCCCTTTAGACTGCTCGATGCTATCTCATCATTTCTAGACACATTTCCTCAACATGCGGTTTTTCAGAGTGGGACAAGACATAGTTACTAAATCTAGATAATTGTTCATTCCTCTGACTGAGATCAATAAATGTAAGTTTAGCAGTTGATTTTCATTTTATCATCTAAGCTTACATCAACTGAATAGACTTAGATTGTATTAGATGACCCTCCAAACTGGTGTGAGACGTCACATAGCTAAGATGGTTATCTTACTTTTTTATTCAGGACACTTTTTATGACTTTTCCTTATGCAAAACTCGAATCACAATTTTGGGGGACTTATGTGGTGTTTGTTAAACTGTAGGTACTCAGCAGGTGTTAGTCGGACTGTTCCCCAGGTTTGCATTTTCTGCCTTTATAGTTTCTTTTTTGCATTGAGACAGTAGCATCTGATGTTCTTCCGTTGTGTTCCTTTGCAGCCTCTTTTGTCCTTAGATGGTCCTTGGTTTTGACTGAGTCTTACTAAAGGCATGCTGAGGAGTCCTGAGATGGCTCCTTCAGGCTTTCTCACACTTTTACTAGTTCATATTCCACAATAATATAGTCACTTTGGGCCCATTCCCTGCATTGCTGGTCACTATTTCCTTATCTGTTGGAATGGCGTCTTAGTTACTGTGAAGAGACACCATGGCCATAGCAGCTCTTGCAGAAGAAAGCATTTAATTGGGGCTGGCTTACAGTCCAGAGGTTTAATCCATTATTATCATGGCGGAAACATGGCAGTGGGCAGGCAGACGTGGTGGTAGAGAAGCAGCTGAGAGTTCTGGATCCACAGGCAGCAGGCAGAGAGAGACTCTGGCCTTGCAATGGGCTTTTTGAAATCTCAGTATAAGGCCACCTCTCCTAGTACTTTCAGATAATGCCACTTCCTGGCGATCAGATATTCAAATCTGTGAGCCTCTGGGGGGGGCATTATCATTGAAACCACCACACTTGGCATTTCACCTCATACTTATGTGGTGGGTGACAACTGATGTGTGTTTATTAAATGTGAAGGAAATGCCAGAGGGTAAAGATAACACACAGACTTCCTGCTTGCCACGTTTATTTTCACCTGTGTTATAGTTGTCCATGGGAACCTACTATCTGTCATTCGTATGTTAAATGAAAAATATTGATGATGTCTCTATGCCTTAAAAAAACTACATCTTCAGAACCCAGGCTTTGGACCCGGGCTCGCACATCTGGTGTTACACTGTATACATGTGGTTCTCGGGACCTGCACAGTCAGGACACATTAAGCTTGCCTGGTTCTTGATTTTGAGAGTGGCTTAATGTTATCTGGCTTTTTTTCTAGTCTCTAGAAAATGTCTGTACTGGTTTCCTGTTTACCCCGTTACTTATTTTCCAGATGCTGGAAACCATTAATAAATGTAATTTGCGCTGTTTTGTATTCCAGGGTTTTCTTTCTTTGACCCTAATGATGCATCGTGCCAGGAAATTCTCTTCGACCCCAAAACTTCAGTCTCAGAATTATTTGCTATCTTAAGACAGTGGGTTCCTCAGGTCCAGCAGAACATAGACATTATTGGAAATGAGGTGAGTGTGCCTGGCATGCTAAGCTCTGTGCTCCTGGGACTAATGATCAGAATACTCCCTCCTCCTGAGAGGAAAGATCCTGACTGGGAGGAGAAGCCAGTCACAGCTCTGTAAGAAGTCTGCGATTCCAGCTTTCAGTGGCGCAGTGTGTGTGCTGTGCTTGCTTCCCACCGGCTCCTCCCGCGGTTCCTCCTGCGCCTGCGCTCTGCTAGTGCAGACTTCGGGTGGGAGCAGGGAGCGCCGTTTTGCACAACTCTTTCTTTGTACAAAGTAGTTCTGCCAACTTCCATGCATTTCATGAAAGTTGTTTTTTTTTCCAGGGTACTTTAATTTCTTTTTATTTTTATTTTTTTTTGTAATTAAGACATCATTACATCATTTTCCTCTTCTCTCTCTAACCCCTCCCATGTTCCCTATCCCCGTTCCCTTTCAAATGCATGGCCTCACTTTCTTTGTTATTACATATTTATATTACTGAATATATAAATTCAACCTGCGAAGTCTGTATGATGTACCTTGTATGTATGTGATTTCAGAGTGGACCACTGGTATTGGATAACCAGTTGAGGGGCTCTTCTCTGGGGAAGACGTATTTCTCCTGATGTTAGCATTTCTTAGTAGCCTGTTCAGGCTGGGGTCCCCTCTTTTGTGTTAGCCTGCCTATTGCTGTTGTCTTTATTCAGGTCTTGTTCAGGCGTCATGTTCATGAGACTTCATGGGTGTAGCGTCTTGATGTTTCTAGGAGACACTGCTCCCAGCAAACTTCCTGTTCCTCTGGCTCTTAGTCTTTCTATCCCCTCTTATGCTATGATCTCTCAGCGTAGGTCAGGGAGCTGAGTTGCAGATATATCAGCTGGGGCTAGGCAACCATGCATCTTTCCCCCCCATTTTTATCAACTGTGGGTTTTTTTTTTTTTATAATGGTCTCTGTCTGTTGCAAAGAGACATTTCTTTGCTGAGGGGAGAGGCCTACTTACTTGTGGGTATACAGATAACAATTTAGAATGTAGCTAAGAATTATTCTGCTTTTAGTTAAGTGGTGATAGTAGGTTCTCCAAGATCCTTGGATTCACTGTTCCTGGGTATCTGGCTAGGTTTCCAGTACCAGGCACGGTTTTCCTCTTGTTGAACCACTGGTTGCTGCTAAGGTGTGCTTACAACTATGGTACTCTTAGGACTATCAGATAGTTCATTTGACTCATACCACAGTGGTCATTGTAGTTCGTCCGTATCATACCTGGGTAGGACTCTTGGTTACTTCCTTCCTGTAGAAGCGCATGGCACCTTTTGGTTCTCTGGAAGCCAGTCCCTAGGGAGGAGGCTTTCAGGTCCCATCCAGCTCAGACCCTCTTGGTCTTATGTCTTAAGCAGAGAGTGTCTTCTTCAATAGGGACTTACCTTCCACCTCTAGGAGGCAATCAATGACAGCAGCAGTAGCCTATGATGTTTTGGGAGTCACTGACTCCTCTGACCAAAATTCCCTCAAAGGGGAATTTCCTGACCAGTGTTGGGGGTTTTGTTAGTGTATGGCTTTGGAGTAGAGGAATGCTGCCAGCCTAGATGGGAACGTTTCATTTGAACTATAGATGTATATGTTAGGGAAGACTTACATGTTTCTTTGTAAGTTTAGGGAATTAGATAATACGATTCTTATGACTCCTTCAGACATCCTTACTGTCTTTTCACCTCCTTCCCTAGATTCTTAAGAGAGGCTGCAATGTGAACGATAGAGATGGACTGACGGACATGACTCTGTTACATTACACTTGCAAGTCTGGGGCTCATGGCATTGGTGAGTATGTGGCTTGCTCCTTGCTGTGCATCTGTGCCCATTGCTGGCGAGTGGCCTGGGCGGGGTGCCCCCACTGACCATCAGCCAAGTAGGTGAGGAGGAGTCAGTTTGATCCACACAAAACTTTGTTCCTTTCCTGGGGGAAGTCTTTATAGTGTGATTACATCTCCATATGTTCTAACTGCCTAACTGCCCAATGGTTGAGATGAACTGGTACCACCCAAGAGTCTTCCAGGCTTCCAGCAAGGCTGGGTCAAGATCACTTTTCTAGCCTAGCTCTCCTTCAAGGCTAGGACATAGGCTTATCTCTGGGTTTTATTCCTATTTATGAAACATGTCCAAAACTGCTATTCTTCTGTGGTTTATGAGGGCTAACCTGCCCCTCTGATTAGACTCTATATTATGTTGTCTCCCCTTATTTCAACGGGCTGATTTAGAACTTTTTAAACTCTTAGTGGTAAAGGGCTTTTTCTTCTTGTAATCCATAATGTGCTCATATTCCCATAAAAAATCAAAAAGAATTTATAGTCTAAGAATGAGATCAAGGCAAAATAGTAGCCAGGACATTTTTGTACTGGTCTGGCACTTTGCATTTAGTCATTGAATTTCATAGTCTGGAAGTCTTAGTTTATTTAAAGGATGTCTCACCATGCTCTTAGGCTGTCAGAATTTTACTCAGTATCAGTAACGGGATGGTGAGTATTTTCAGTGTTTTCTTCCTTCACACTCTTGAATGGGAATAAACTCCTGAAGGTAAGCTTTTTGACATAAATGTAGATCCAGTGTGTTGTTTGCTTTGACTTTTTAAAGAAAGACATTAGAGATGTATGTATTGGGAATTAAAGTTTGTACTGAAGAAAAGTAATTTAGGGTTTTTAATTTTTCTTCAGGCGATATTGAGACAGCTGTAAAATTTGCAGCTCAACTTATAGACCTGGGAGCAGACGCGAGTTTGCGGAGTCGCTGGACGAACATGAACGCGTTGCATTACGCTTCGTACTTTGATGTCCCAGAGCTTATCAGGGTGATTTTGAAGACATCGAAACCAAAAGGCAAGTGCTGCAAGATCTCCATTAGCAATGGGGCATTCTGTAATGGCGTTCAGGTCAGCGCCGAGGAGGCCTTGCGTCTACTGTGCTTTGTTTTTACTTCCTACCCTGGTTGACTTCTGAAGTAGTTTAGATTTTTTTTGTTGGAGGTTACAGTCCTTTCACAAAAGGCTTAGTACAAAGAGCTACAAGTTAAAACACCAACTGTTTTCTGGATCTTTCTGTCTCTGCAGCTTCTCTAGTGTAGTGAGGATTTTATGTGTAACCCGTGCCCTGTGGGTTTTAATTCTTCTGTCTTGCTTGGGAAGCCAGAGAGAGAGAGCAGAGTGTTTTGGCTGGTATTGAAATAACGAAGGGGGTTCTTTTAGTTATCATTCATTTAAGAAAGCCTTTGATGAATTTTAGGGTCCCCTAACATCTTGATGGAGAGACTCTAAGCCTGATGTTCTCTCTGGTTCTCCTCTTTTGAGAAGAATAAGAGCAAGAGAGTACTCTTTCAGCTTTGAGAGAACTCCCAGTGCCAGCCCTTTTAGAAAAGAGGACACTTTAGAGATTCAAGAGATAAAGCGACTAGAGTGTTAGTTTCTAACTTTTAGTTCCCACAATTATTCAAGTTCTTTAAAATTCTGCCTTTCCAACTTCTGAATGATGTTGGGAGAGAGTCTCTGTCAATGGTCCTATGTTCAGGAATGATGGAGTCTGTGTGAGTTGGTCTGTATTGTCATTTGTGTGTGGTCATGCCAGTGTGGTCCCCTATAGATTATTGTACACTTGCTGAGCCAGAGACTCTTGTAGGGAACATTCAAAGTAGGATTATTCTTTCAGAGGATCTTCTGTTCAAGTACAATGCAGTATGGTTTACTGTTATTAAATTGTTACTGTTATTTAGAATTGCAAGGTTCATTTCCTTATTGTAGAGGCCAGATCCATCTGCCGAGTAGTGTCCTGACTTGGGGTGTTTGCCCGTCTGTCTGTCTTCCCGTACTTGTTACTGGTTTGAGGAGTCTTCATTGTTCAGCCATTTTTATTTTGTGAAGAGCTGACTGGTGAATAGCTGTTTTAGCTTTTCAGACTAATTGTGCATGTCACAGCTACTCATTTCTGCAGTTGGAGTGTCGATGCAGGCTCAGAGAATGTTTCTGTGGATGAGTGTGCAGGCATTCCCTCAGAAGTTTGGGAATCAGTGGGTAGGGTGTCTTTGGATCAGAGGGGTCCCTTTGCTGATCCTTGTCCTAAAGGTGACTTTCTTACCTTGCTATTTCAAGGAAGTGCCTGAGGGGATTGAGCAGACCTGGGAAGCCACTTATGGCACAAGTATGAATTGTTCCACTTACTGCCTCCATGATGGGGGTCACCTTAGGAAATATACCGAAAGCTGGAAAACTTGTGGGATATCATTCCCTTTACAAGGAATTACATGAGCTAGGACAATATTCATTTTTTTTAAAAGCAAGTTATAATCATGGAGATTTGTCCCACTGTGAAATCCTGCACTTGGTGGGGGGCAAGTCTATAAAAAGGCAGAAATCTCCTTCCTGAAACCTCATGACTCTTCTTAGAAATTGTGATAGCTGAGTTTAACATTTTAGCTAATATATGTGTGGTGTTTAATTGTAGATGTGGATGCCACTTGCAGCGACTTTAATTTTGGGACAGCCCTGCACATTGCAGCACATAACTTGTGTGCAGGAGCCGTGAAAACCTTGCTGGAGCTGGGAGCGAACCCTGCCTTTAGGGTAAGAGACTGAAGCTGGGGAAGGAAACCTCACGCCCTCCCCGGTGGAAGCTTGACTTCAGAGGCTGTTACTGATTGAGCTCTTACAGGAGCAAACGCCATCCGTTTTTGCTTCACATATAAACAGTATGATGATGTCTTTTACTTTCAATACATTTAAGTGATCCTGGGGAATTTCCCTCCTACTGAAGTATATAAAACTCCCATTCAGAAAAAGAGAATCTTAAAGTGTCTTTCATTTAGGCTTCTGGCATATTTATTAAAAATGATCTGTTATCGACAAATGTCGTATGTGCTAACATTATTAAGTTCCTTCGAAAAGAATAACAGTGAAAGTAAATACAAAGTCCAAACAAATGTTCCTTTAATAATTAAGTAACCTTTTAAACTAGCCATCATGAGTCCAGAAAGTCACCTCTGGACCTTACTTTGAGAGTCATTATGGCAGCAGAAAATGGAGCTCTGCTTTTAGCTGTGAAGAGACCTTCTGAGGTTTGGAAGATAATGTTGCTCTCATTTGTGTGTGTATATATGTGCCTGTGCCTGTGTGTGTATATATATATGTGTGTGTGTGTGTGTGTATATGTGTATATATGTGTGCATATCTGTGTGTGTATATATATATGTGTGTGTGTGTGTATGTGTATATATGTGTGCATATCTGTGTGTGCATGTGTGCATGTGCATACTTGTGTATATTTGTGTGCAAAGCCCAGAGGTTGCCATCAAGTATTTTCTTCAGTTACTTTCCATTCTAATTTTATTTTTTGAGACAGGGTTTCTCTGTGCAGTCCTGGCTGTCCTGGAACTCACTCTGTAGACCAGGCTGCCTCTGCCTCCCCAGTGCTGGGATTAAAGGTGTGCGCACCATCACCCGACTCCACATTAATTTTTGAGACACAGTTCTCCACTGAAGCTGGATCTCACTGATCATTCACCTCGTCTACCCAGCCAACAAGTGCAGGGCTCCTCTGCCTCTGCCTCCCAGCACTGAGGTCACAACCACAGGCTACCACAGCCAGCCTTTTATCTGGGGTCTAGGAACCACTCAGTGCTCACTTTATGAACTAAGCTATTTTGTCTCCCAGGCCCAGCCTTTTTTTTTTTTTTTTTTTAAATTATATGTTTCTTCTTACACATACCCCTCACTTTCCAGAGTATAGACTTGAGTGCCATACGTGTGTTCATTGTATTTTCTAATTTCTTTTGAAATCTAAGATAAAATTAGTTCAGTATCATTCCAGGCATCTTATAGTATATTTTTAAAAAGCTGACTTGAATTTTAAAGGCAAAACCCACACCAAACCAAATCAAAAGACAATTACAAACCGAGTATGTTCTTAACTCTGAAATGGCCTGTGAGGTCTTATCAGAGGAGAGAGAAGTCAAAGCACGGTTTTCAGTTAACAGCCCTGAACACTTCCTCACGGGGGCTAGGGTTTGGGTCGGGGAGCATGGAAGAAAGATGATTCAGGGTGATGAATGGTGTGGGGAGTAGACAGACTGGCACCTGGGTGCCTCCTGGGGTGCAGGTGGTGCAGCTTGCAGGGAAACCCTGCCAGCGTCACATGGGTATCTCCTGGTTAATCATTCATCTCCCCACATCCCATTTTCTAACTGGGCTACTGACATCTCAGCATGTTTTTAGTTGGTTACTGCCTCTCCTACTATAATGTGAACTCCTCACCGTTTGGAATTAAGATACTGAAAGACCCCCGTTTCTGGGGAGACTCTTGCTCAAGTCCCAGGATGAACCAATGCCCCAATAACTCGAGAGAAACCCTTCTTGATGCAATATCGCGTGAGGTTTAATTGGGTATCAGCATGCTGAGGCCGAGCTCGTAACCCACACAGGGTCAGAGGAGATCGACCCCCAGCAGTTGCAGTCGAGGGTTTTTAAAGAATAAACCGTAAAGTGAGGGGAGGATAAGACCACAAAGAATGGGGATGCTGAGTAAACATCGTAAGAATGGGGATCTCTCACGGAAAGGTTACAGGCTATCTTTGGCAAACATTCTTGGTCCCTTACACTATGGGTCAGGCACCTGGGTGGGTCACCCAGTGGTCATCATTCTCTCAGGCTGAAGGTGAAAGAGCAAAGAACTCCATGCTGGGCTTCGTGTCTAGGGGTCTAAGAAACACATTGAGTTGGGGGGTCTTACAGTACCGCTAGAGATTGTGGTTAAGCTTTTCCTTGAAAAACCCAAGTAAGAGGCTTTGTTTTTAGGATGGGCTTTAAGTTATATAAACACCACATAAACCAAATGGGCTTCCAGCTGGCTGTTTCATCTTAGGGGAGAAACTCCTCCAGGATGCAGTCTCCTCGCTGTAGGGAAAACGGTGGGTGCAGCTTAGGATGCAGTAGATAGTGTAGAGACTGTCGGCTCTCCTGAAATCTGAGCTGCTGCATCACCCAGGCGGGTGGCGGAGGTCACAGAGCCAGCGTGGCAATTGGTGGAGTGTAGTCACGTGGCCCTTAATGACAAGGACAGGTTTTAAGACAAACATGATGAGGCAGATATTTTACCTTTGTGTGACCCTCCGTAAACTAAGGTGGCTGTGACTCTGGATCCGCGTAGGTGGCCCCTGGTTGACTAAATGTTATAACAAGTGTACGTGGATGTAGCTGGGCTCCAGATTGGGCAGCCAGGCATCCTGGTACCTCTGTGTGTGCTTGTGCAGCCGCCCGGTGGATCCATTTCTCGGAGCTGGTACTCGCCCTTCTCCATGTACAGAATGACATTTTCTTACCAGATCACCTCCCCGACTTTAAGGCCCCCCCCCAGTAGGTAGCTGTCTAGGGGCTCCCGAGTGTGAGGAGCTGAGGTTTTGCTCTTGTCTCTGGCAGAATGACAAAGGGCAGATCCCTGCAGAAGTTGTTCCAGACCCAGTGGACATGCCTCTGGAGATGGCCGATGCTGCAGCGATCGCGAAGGAAATCAAACAGATGCTCTTGGATGCGGTGCCTCTGCCCTGTACCAGCGCTAAGGCCGTGCTTCCAAACTCTGATCACATCACCAGCAGGGCCATGCTGACATCTCTCGGCCTGAAGTTGGGGGACCGTGTTGTCATCGCAGGGCAGAAGGTACAGTAAGTCACTGCGGTGCCTGAAGTTTGGGGGGAAAGTTTCGACACCCGTGGACAGAAAAGTGCTCGATTAAAAATGTGAAGTTTGGATGTAAGTTTCCTGGTGAACTTTATAGTGAAGGGTTCTTTACTTACATGGGAAGCAGTGGTGTAGAGAACTATTGAATGACTTTAGAGCCAGGAGCTGAGAAATGGCTTTGCTCTGTCTACTCTGAATTGTCCCTGCCAGTGGCTTCTGCCAACCGAGCAGAGGAAACCCTCATTCCTCTTCTGGGTGGCTTTGAAGTCTCACAAATAGGGAACATCAGATGCTCCAGACCTGCTCGTCAGGAGGTCAGCCAGCGCCTCTTTACATAAAAGCTTGATAGACGGAGCTGTGGTTTCAGTGTGACTGCCACGGTGGCTATGCTCTCTTTTCTTTGGATACCTCTTTTGGGAGCTTTTTCCCCCTGTCAGTGCAGGGACTTGGGCAGAGCCCTGTGAAACGTGGGAAGTGCTGCACTCCTGAGCCACACACCATTATAGGCTTTTATTCTTAGTTTTGAGGTAGTAGGAATCCCCAAGTGTGGAGTGGAATGGGGAACTCGTGCCTAGACATTAGCCTTTCCAGCTGCTAACATCTCAGTATCGAGCTGGGTGATGAAGGCTTCTCAGAGAACCATGGATTTGAAAGCTTGATCTTCCCCGCTAGGGGGAAATTGCTTCACAAAGGAAGCAGCTATAGATGTGTTTTAAGTGAAGAGTGAGTGACATTTACCAGTTTACAAAAGAGTAGGACATTGGTCACTTCACTACTGGTTGGAATGAAAGTGCCAAGCATTTATTAATATGTGGCTTTTAAAAATGATGGGTGAACAGCAAGTCTTCTTTGTAGCATTCTTGTAACTATGTCTCAAGGGGTTTAAAGGGTTACTGTCTGTTTTGAGATGAAGTTTTCTTGATGAGGGGTGAGGACTACACTTACCTGTGGGTATGAGGACCACTGTTAGATTGTTATTAGGGATTGTGGTGGTTTACATACAAGTAACATAGTGCAGACAGAGCAGGTTAGATTTAGGATATATAATTTTTTCCCCCAACAATTAATGAAAGAGTTTGAAAGAGACCAGGAAGAGTGTATGGGAGGGATGGAGGGAGGAAAGGGGATGAAAAAAATGATATAATTGTATTATAATCTCAAAAATACAAGAAAAAAGTTATTGTGCTTACGTTTTGGGTTGGATAATTTTACACTCAAATAGAAGCATCTGTTGTTATGTAGCCGAGAGTGACTTCAAATTTCAGATCTTTCCTCTTCCCAAAAGCCAAGATTCTAGTGAACACTGCAACCAGCTAGCTTTATAGTTACTTTGTGTGTGTTGTATATGTGTGTGTGTATGGGAGAGAGAGAGAGAGAGAGAGAGAGAGAGAGAGAGAGAGAGAGAGAGAGAGAGAGAGAGAGAGAGAGAGAAGAGGAGAGGAGAGGAGAGAGAGAGAGAGAGAGAGAGAGAGAGAGAGAGAGAGAGAGAGAGATATTGAGAATGTATATGTGCATTGTGTACACAGGTGGGGGCCAGGGTGTGATTCAGGTTTCTTCCTCAGTTCATCTCTACTTGACTTCTTGACACCCAGTGTCTGACTGAAAGCCAGCAAACCCCAGGTGTCCTCTGCAGACCTGAGGTTATAGGTGTGTACCAGAGTGCCTGACCTTTTTAATGTGGGTGGTGGGGATTGAACTCTAGTCCTTATGATTCTGATCACCCCAACCCGCTAGTGTTACATTTTGAGAGCACCAACTGTATCTTGAGTTTCCTTTTTAAAAACTCACCTATTACACTGCCATGTCTAGAAAGGACTCCTTTCTGTTGGAGAGCTCGTGGGCCTCTTCAGACACCCCTTGAGCCCATCTGTTGGGGTTACTTCTGGACTGGTTGTGCCCTTTTCTGATGACTCTCCTGTCTTCCACGCCATATTCATCACTTCTATTTATGACCAGTGAGCGGGTTTCAAGACTACAATTTCACTGCCAAACTGTTTTGATAATATTAATTCCTTACCCTTTTCTATGTATATTTTAGTTTTTTTTTTTTGGTTGTTGTTAATTTCAATGAAAAAATTCTGCTGGGATTTTGAACTGAGCACCCTTGAGTCTAGATCAGGCTGAGAGAATTTTACATCTTAAGCACTGTATGCATCTGTATTCATATGGGTCATTGGATTATTTAATCAATATCTGTGGTTTTAACCATGTAGGTATTGCATACGATTTGCTAGGTTTAGACTTAATATATTTTTGAGGTTTGTGTGTGTGAGCTATTGCTGAAATTTTATTTTCTCGTTCATTTCTAAGATATGGAAATAGTTGGTCTTTGGACACTGCCTGTTCTTAGCTTTTTTCCTTTGTAGATTCTTTGTAAACAATCGTCTTGTCTCCTCTTCCTCCTCACCCTCTTTCCCCGCCTTTACCACATCTTTCTCCAAATGAGGTCTCACTGTCTTGCTCCCTGCGGATTTAGTGTAGATGTCATTATTTGTCAAGCTAAGAGGTCCTCAACTGCCAAATTATGGCTTTCCTTAAAGCTGTCACCATGGAAGGCTGTGGCAGCTGGTTGTAGGCGTCTGTGTCTTCTCTTTCACCCGTCTGTGGGTTATGCCAGATAATTCCTCATGAGCCTTGTGTCTCATTGGAAACCTTGCATGTCACCATGGAGTAGTCCCCTTATTACTGGGTTTGGTTGACCCTACATGTGCTGAAGATGCTTGTGTTTGTGTTTAAGTGGGATATTGGTTTGTAGTTGCTGTGTCTTGACCAGTTTAATGTCAAGGTAATGTTGACATTAATGCCTTGAGAACCCTGTCTCTTCACTCAGATTTTAGGAGAGCTTGTATAGAGTTTGTATTTTGCCTGTAAATTTTTGGTAGAATTTACCACTGAGGCCATCTGTCCCCTGGGAACTTTTTTCTTCTCTCAGTTTTAAATTACAAATTCAAGCTTTAGCTTTTTTTTTTTTTTTTGAAAGTTTGTTTCTTTCAAGCATTTGCAATGATATTCAATGATATAGTCGAACAAGCTGTTTGCAACATTGTCTCATCTTCTAAGATGGCTGCAGGTGTTTGTCTTGTTGCCGATGTTGCCAGTTTGTGTCTTATCTCTCCTTTAAAAAACTGTTTTCTAGTTAGGGGTTCTAGACTTTTTATTCTTCAAAGAATGTGTTACTGGTTTCATTGTTTTTTTTTTTTGTTGTTGTTCTTAGTTTAATATTAGCATTGACCGGTTTCTCTGGCTTTGGGGCTTCATGTTAGTTTGCCGAGGTGGGAATTCTGATCCTCGATTTTAGGCAGTGTCTGAGGCTCACATTCTTCTCTAAGCACCGCTTTTATTGTTTCCTGCACATTCTGACATTCATTTCCATTCAGACTATTTATTAATTTTCCTTATTAGGAAAAAATTCTAATTTTTACCCTTTTACTCTGGGCTGTTTCTCCTTGCTTGGTGCAGGTGCATGTCTCGGAGATTACCATGGATCTCCCTACCAATGGTTTGTAGTTTTAACTCTGTTCTGGCTCAAGAACATATTTTGTGTGATTTCTGCTCCTTTTTTTTTAAATTGATTTAGACTTTGTGTTTGTTTTTTATTGTATGTGCGTGGTGTTGGGCTTGCATGGATGTATGTGTGCTATCTGTGTGATCTATTCTTCTGGCTCAGCGGAGTACCTCAGATTCCATGGAATTTGAAGCTCCAGATTGCAGTGGGCGCCGGGAATTGAGCCTGGCTCCTGTGGAACTGCTGAGCCAGCTCTCAGCCAGTTCCTCTGCACTCGTATGCTTCTGTCTGGGGTGGAGTGCTCTGTAGATACCAGAATGGATTTGCAGCTGGCTTCCCTTTTCCATATCCTCACTGATTTCTGGTCTGCTCAATCGGCTGGCAATTGAGAGAGGTGAGCTGAGTCCTACCACAACGTGGACTTGACTTTTCAGTCCTGTTGGGAAAGAACTTTACCTGGGAAGGATTCCATGTCTTTCTGACAAACCCTTTTTCCACTTAAAAAAGTTTAGCAAAGTCTTACTCTAAAAGTCTACTTTGAAAGACATAAAAAGCAATATTATTAAGAATAGAGTATTTAGAATTACTAGTAAGACTGAAACTTGGTTTGATTTATATTTTCTCTAGGTTGGAACATTAAGATTTTGTGGAACAACGGAGTTTGCAAGCGGGCAGTGGGCTGGCATTGAGCTGGATGAGCCAGAAGGGAAGAACAACGGCAGTGTTGGGAGAGTCCAGTACTTCAAGTGTGCCCCCAAATACGGTAAGGCTGAAGCCAGGCTGAACCCTTCCTTGCAGTTTTAAACTAAGCCTTTCCCTGGCTCCTCCTGTCACATAGAAGAGGATGTGGGTTGTGGATATTCAGTTGCAGGAGCTGGGGTATCTTGTTTACATTGATGAGAAACTAGAGAGGCTGCTGCTATAGAGACAGGGTGGTTGGAGGGGGAAGAGCCCTGAGCTGTTGAGAGCATTCTGCCAGGGTCAGCCTGGCGTTGGGCCAGGCAAGGCTCACCCTCCCCGAGGAGATAAATGCTGGGAAGACGGTTGTGTTTTCTCAGAAAGGAGGAGTGAGATCATTTGCTGATGTAAGGAGAGAGGCATGGGGATGTGTGGAGGTGAAGAGAGAGAGAGGGGCTTGGAGCAGGTCACTTGAGTGCAGCAGACTAGACAGGCATGCGATACCAAAGGCCGACCATAGTCACGTGCACACAAGTGAGTAGGCTGCAAGACTAAGTTCTCTTCTTGCCAAGGCTTGTCAAACTGTTTGGGAAGAGGTACTAGTTAAGCACAGAGTCTGGTTTACCAGGGCTGTTTATTCTGAACTGTTCCACCAAAAGAAGTCTGCACCAGAGCTGAGGCCAGATAGAACAGAGAGACTAGAATGACAGATGGTAGAGGCTGAGGTGGCCAGGGAGAGAAATGAAGATGTGACTGGGAAGAGAGCCCAGGAGAACACCTTGGGATCTGTGGTTCCCGATTCTAGGGCCAAGGATTGAGCAAGGCTGTGGGGATTTAGAGAGCCAGTTAACAGGGGTCCCAGGCACCTGGTTGTGACTGCTCGATAGGGAATGTGATGGATTTGGCTTGTTCTTTAGGGGAGGAAATCTGCCTATCTGTCCTGGTATTCACCAGGACTGATTGTGCATGCGTGAGTGTGTGCCATGAAGAGTGTGAGAAGTTGGGAAGACAAGTGAGAGCGACTTTCACTGTCCTTTCTCACTCTGACAAACGTTTGTTTTGATTCATTCCCATCTGCTCCCTTTCCGTCTTCCTACATACCCCCTTCTCTGTTTTCCTCTCCCCTTCGCACATTGTGTTGTCTATGTTCCCTGATGCTCTCTCCATAGTTGCTCAGCTCAGTTGAAAGTGGAGACAGCACACTGGTGACACTGTGAGGCTTGGGGTCTGACTGCTGGGGCCAGGCCAGCATCTCCTCAGGGATGGGGTGGGGTCATTCTTACTGGTCTGTTCCTCTTTTGCCTCTATGAAATGGATACAGAATCCCTGGGGTTTGTGTAAGGATGGGACATTGATAGATATATAAACTACCTGGGCGGGGATTGATCCCCCGTCAGCACAGAACACATCCTCGCATCCTCGATCAGCTACCTCTTATCAAGCTGCCAGGATTCCTGTTTCTTTCTGTCACACTTGTCTTTGTATATATATTTACTTACTTACATAAAGGCTCAGTGTGTCAGATTTGAAAATCATAAAATAG
This sequence comes from Mus caroli, assembly GCF_978045245.1. Lineage (NCBI taxonomy): Eukaryota > Metazoa > Chordata > Mammalia > Rodentia > Muridae > Mus > Mus caroli. The sequence goes on along the minus strand of NW_028227273.1, from coordinate 23,151,074 downwards.
GAGAAAGAAGAAAATAAAATCACTCAAATATTTTTGATGTCAAGTAATTTTTCTTTGACAGTTTTAAGTATTTAAATAATATATTTTGCCCACATCCATCCACCACTCCTTTCTCTGACTTTTCATAGTGTCTAGTTTATATATTTGTTCTGTTTAATAACTGGATATCCTATTATAAATCTATGCAAGTCTTTGAATGTTGTATGAAAATGTGATTTTTTTTAATTAGGTATTTTCTTCATTTACATTTCCAATGCTATCCCAAAAGCCCCCCATACCTCCCCGTGATTTTTTAAAATTATTTTATTTATTTACATTCTAGCCATTGCCCCTCCCTTCTGGTTCCCCTCCCACAGTTCCTCCTCCCACTCCTCCTCCCCCTTGCCTCCAAGAGGGTGCTCCCCTCCCACCAGGCCTCTCCCTTCTTTGGGGCCTTAAGTCTCTCTAGGATTAGGCACATCTTCTCCCACTGAAGCCAGACCAGGCAGTCCTCTGCCATATATGTATGTGCTGGGGGCCTCGGGCCAGTCCGTGTATGTACCTGGTTGGTGGCTCAGTCTCTTGGAGCTCCAGGTTGGTTGAGACTGCTGGTCTTCCTATGTAACTACCCTCCCCTTCAGCTTCTTCAATCCTTCTCCTAATTCAACCATTGAGGTCCCCGACTTCAGTCCAGTGGTTGGCTGTAAGTATCTTCCTCTGTCTCCGTCAGCTGCTGGTAGGGCCTCTCAGAGGACAGCCATGCCAGGCTCCTGTCTTCAGTCTCTTTTCTATTTTTGTCCCTGCAGTTCTTTTAGACAGGAACAATTCTGGATCAGAAATTTTGACTGTGGGTTGGTAACTCTGTCCTTCTACTTGAGGCCTTGTCTTTCTACTTGAGGTGGACAGACACTACTTCGAGTTCCCTCTCTCAGTGGTTGAGCATTCTGGCTAAGTCATTCCCATTAAGTTCTGAGAGTCTCTCACCTCCTGTGTCTCCAGAGAGCATCTCCTTACCTCCTCCCAAGCTCTGTATTTCCATCCATTCTCCTGCCACCCCCCCATATCAGATCCTGTCCCCCCCTTTCCCTTCCCTCTCCCACTCAGATCCCTCCCTCCATCTGCTTCTTGTGATTATTTTCTTCCCCCTTCTAAATGGGGTTGAAGCATCCTTTCTTGGGCCTTTCTGCTTGTTACACTTCTTACAGTCTGTGGGTTGTATCCTAGGTATTTTGTACTTTTTGGCCAATATCCACTTATCAGTGAGTACATACCATGTCTATTCTTTTTGTGACTGGGTTACCTCATTCAGGATGATATTTTCTAGTTCCATCCACTGGCCTGCAACATTTATGATGTCCTTATTTTTAATAGCTGAATAATATTCCATTGTGTAAATGAGTCACATTTTCTGCATCCATTCTTCGGTTGAGAGGCATCTGGGTTGTTTCCAGCTTTTGGCTATGATAAATAAGGCTGCAGTGAACATAGTGGAGCACATGCCCTTGTGGTATGGTGGGGTATCCCTTGGGTATATGGCCAAGAGTGTTATAGCTGGGTCTTCATGTATATCTGTTTCCAAATTTCTGAGGAACCGCCAGATTGATAACCAGAGTAACCACTTTGGAATCCCACCAGCAATGAGGAGTGTTCCTCTTTCTCCACATCCTTGCCAGAATGGGCTGTAACTTGAGTTTTTGATCTTAGCCATTCTGATTGGTGTAAGGTGGAATCTCAGGGTCATTTTGATTTGCATTTCCCTGATGACTAAGGACTTTAAACATTTCTTTAAGTGTTTCTTGGTCATTTGAGATTCTTCTGTTGTTGAATTCTCTGTTTAGCTCTGTACCGCCCCCCCCACACCCCATTTTTAAATTGGGTTATCTGGCTTTTTGGAAGTTAACTTCTTGAGTTCTTCATATGTTTTGGATATTAGCCCTCTATCAGAGGACTGTGTATGTAGGGTTAGTGAAGACTTTTTCTCAATGTGTGGGTTGCTGATTTGTCCTATTGATGATACCCTTTGCCTTATAGAAGCTTTTCAGTTTCATGAGGTCCTATTTATCAGTTGTTGATCTTAGAGCCTGAGCCATTCTGTTGTGTTCTGTTGAGGAAATTTCCTCTATGTCCATGAGTTCAAGGCTCTTTTCCATTTTTTTCTTCTCAGATTCAGTGTATATCTAGTTTTATATTGAGATCCTTGATCCACTTAGACTTGAGCTTTGTGCAAGGTGATAAATATGAATCAATTTTCATTCTTCTACATACAGCCAGTTAGACCAGCACCATTTATTGAAGATGCTTTCTTTTTTTCCACTGTATATTTTTAGCTTCTTTGTCAAAGATCAAGTGTCCATATAGGTGTGTGGGTTTATTTCTGGGTCTTTGATTCTATTATATTGATTTACCTGTCTGTCTCTGTACTAATACCGTGCAGTCTTTATCACTATTGCTTTGTAGTACAGCTTGAGGTTAGGGATAGTGATTCCCCCAGAAGATCTTTCATTGTTGAGAATTGTTTTGGCTATCCTGGATTCTTTGTTTTTCTGTATGAAGTTGAGAACTGCTCTTTCACACCCAGGGCAGGTGTCAACAACTTTATGTTAAGAAGTGAGATTGTCAGCAGAGTCTCATGGATTCATTGACTCATGGCTCCAAGGAGAGGCAAGCGTGATAAAGCAGAGTGGGGGAGCTGCCCCTGGGCCCTCTGAGGACTTGGAGGCAGGTTATGATGTTCGGGCCACGTGTTGGGTTGTTTAAAACGTAAGGCTGCCCTTCTTGCTGAGTAATCTACTGAGTTAGGGCATTGCTAAGGTGCCTGAGGTAGAGTGCAGGGGAGTTGGAGATCCCCTGACAGATCAGAAGACATCAAATTAGTTTCTTCTCAGACGGTTCTCTCTTCTCTCATCTCCACCTTTCTTATGCTTCTGTTCTGTGCCTTGAGTCTGTGTAAGCACCGTGGCTCACCTCAGGGTTACTTTGATTAATTTGTTAGCTTTGGCAATACTGTTCTTTAAATTGTGGCCACTTAATAATTGAGTTAATAGTTGTGGATACTGTTATTTTTATGCTTTCCAATAGTTACAGAAGTAAATACATGTGTCCTGCTTGATAGATTGAAGGCTCATTCAAAAGCAAGCCTCCCCTCCTCTCCTGACATTTCCCGTGTTCTTTGGAGGCCCAAACCTTTTTAGAAGCCCCCAAGTCTTGCCTCCTGATATTAGTGTTTATGTTTGAAAATGATCTATGTATATGGATCATTCTTGATTTTTCCAGTTTTAGACACCTGTTGACTTTGTCCTGTGAAGGGAAAGATTTGGTGTTTGTGCTTTCCCCGTCGGTTTCTTTCTTAGTTGCTGGTGTTTGTGGAGCGTTCAGAGAGGACTCACGGGAGGGGAGTACAATGAGCACCTCCATGTGACCATGTGATTCTTCCTATCCCACTTCACGTGGAGTTTGGGATACGGACCGGGAGACTGTAGCTCCTGTCCCCTCAGTATCTTGAAGGCTGTGTTATCTAATGTAGAACTTGCCTAACTTTTACTGTAAAGGCCAGAGAGTGCTCCTTTGTGTGTCTCATGGTCTCTGTCTGATGTGACTGCCCAGCGCCATTGTTACAGTGAATGAGCAGACACAGACAAATACACAGATGGACCCAGCTCTGTGCCAGGGCAACCGCAGAGCCCAGCGGTGGCCAGGTGCATGTGGTGGTAGCTTGTCAGCTGCTCTCCCCCTCTCACAAGCTTCCATTTTTCTCCTTTAAGAAATAAATTTCCCTTAGAATTTATACCATTTTTATTCATTGCTGACGTTTTAATGGGACTAAGCACATTAAACGAGACACATTTATCTGAGAACGCATTGCTTTTCTTTTAAAAGAGAATAACTGTGTGTGCTTCTTTTTAGTCAACCTCACAGTTGTGTGTCAGCCTCTGGGGAAAGCCGGTGGGTATGCTGGGTTGCCAGGCAGCAAGGGTGACTGCTCACTGTGCTTGCTGTGGACTGTGTATCCAGCCCTAGCTTACATATCCTCATGGATTACCTAAATGTGATTAATAATAACAACAACAACAACAACAATAATAATAATAATAAATGAAGACAAACAAAATCCATGCAAATGAGGAATTGTGTGTAATTTAATTCTTTTAAGCCATTAGAATTAAATATTTTATTATCCTTTGAAACAAATATATTTCTCTATGGAGAATTTCAGAGATTATAAAAGAAAACTACATTTCCCCTCAAATTAAGAAGAGAAGGAGCTGGAGAGAAGACTCAGTAGTTAAGAGCACTGACTGCTCTTCCAGAGGTCCTGAGTTCAATTCCCAGCAACCACATGGTGGCTCACAATCATCTGTAATGGGATCTGATGCCCTCTTCTGGTGTGTCTGAAGACAGCTACTGTGTACTCATATAAATAAATTAAAAAAAAAAAACTAAAGAAAATAAGAAGAGAAGGAAGGCCGTGGTGCTCTACACCTTTAATCTCTGCAGACAGAGGCAGGCAGGTTTCTGTGAGTTCAAGGCCATTCTAGATTATAGAGCAAGTTCTAGGACAGCTGGGGCTACACAGTAAAGCCCTGTCTCTAAAATCCAAAAACAGAAAGGAAGGAAGAAAGGAAGAAAGAAAGAAAGAAAGAATGAATGAATGAATGAAGGAAGGAAGGAAGGAAGGAAGACAGACAGACAGACAGAAAGAAAGAGGACTGTGGGTCAGCGACATCTCCTCAGTCGAGTATGCTGAGTGTGCTGAGGTCTGAGTTTCACCCCCAGCACCACATGAGGTAGATGAGGTGGTCCACACTTGCAGTCCCAGAAGGAAGTGGACACAGGAGGATAAGAAGTTTAAATCCATCCATGGATATATAGCTAGTTTGAGGCCATGATGGGTTACATAAAATCTTTTTTTTTTTTTTTCTTGTGTAGTACCACAGTGACAGGTACATTTATTTGCTTGCTATGTACATGGTGCCAAGTGCTTTTCTTTTTATTTATTTTTTAATTTTTTTAAGTTTTTTTCATCTTTTTTTATTATTTTCTTCCATTACATTTCAACTCTTATCCCCAAAGCCCCCTATACGCCCCCTCCACCCTGCTCCCCAACCCACTTACTCCCACTTCCTGGCCCTGGCATTCCCCTGTACTGGGGCATATGATCTTCACAAGACCTAGGGCCTCTCCTCCCATTGATGGACGACTAGGCCACCCTCTGCTACATATACAACTAGAGACACAGTTCTGTGAGGTACTGGTTAGTTCATATTGTTGTTCCTCCTATAGGGTTGTAGACCCCTTTAGCTCCTTGGGTACTTTCTCTAGCTCCTTCATTAGGGGCCCTGTGTTCCATCCAATAGATGACTGTGAGCATCCACTTCTGTATTTGCCAGGCACTGGCATAGCCTCACAAGAGAGAGCTATGTCAGGGTCCTGTCAGCAAAATCTTTGTCATATTGAATAGTGTCTGGGTTTGGTGGTTGTATATGGGATGGATCCCTGGGTGGGGCAGTCTCTGGATGGTCCTTCCTTCTGTCTCAGCTCTGAACTTTGTATCTGTACTCCTTCCATGGGTATTTTGTTCCCCATTCTAAGAAGGAGTGATGTCTCCTCCTTCCACTTTGATCTTCCTTCTTCTTGAGTTTCATGTGTTTTGCAAATTGTATCTTGGGTATTCTAAGTTTCTGGGCTAATATTCACTTATCAGTGAGTGCATATCATGTATGTTCTTTTGTGACTGGGTTACCTCACTCAGGATGATATCCTCCAGATCTATCCATTTGCTTAAGAATTTCATAAGTTCATTGTTTTTAATAGCTGAGTAGTACTCCATTGTGTAAATGTACCACATTTTCTGTATCCATTCCTCTGTTGAGGGACATCTGAGTTCTTTCCAGCTTCTGGCTATTATAAATAAGACTACTATGAACATAGTAGAGTATGTGTTCTTATTACAAGTTGGAACATCTTCTGGGTATATGCCCAGGAGAGGTATTGCTGGATCCTCCGGTATTACTATGTCCAATTTTCTGAGGAACCGCCAGATTGACTTCCAGAGTGGTTGTACCAGCTTGCGATCCCACCAACAATGGAGGAGTGCCCCTCTTTCTCCACATCCTCGCCAGCATCTGAATTTTTGATCTTAGTCATTCTGACTGGTGTGAGGTGGAATCTCAGGGTTGTTTTGATTTGCATTTCCCTGATGATAAAGGATGTTGAACATTTTTTTAAGTGCTTCTCAGCCATTCAGTATTCCTCAGTTGAGAATTCTTTGTTTAGCTCTGTACCCCATTTTTAATAGGGTTATTTGATTTTCTGGAGTCCAGCTTCTTGAGTTCTTTATATATATTGGATATTAGACCCCTATCTGTTTTAGGATTGGTAAAGATCCTTTCCCAACCTGTTCGTGGCCTTTTTGTCTTATTGACGGTGTCTTTTGCCTTACAGAAGCAATTTTGCAATTTTGCAATTTTGCAATTTCATGAGGTCCCATTTGTCGATTCTTGATCTTACAGCACAAGCCATTGCTGTTCTGTTTAGGAAATTTTCCCCTGTGCCTATATCTTCGAAGCTTTTCCCCCACTTTCTCTTCTATAAGTTTTAGAGTCTCTGGTTTTAGGTTACATAAAATCTTATCTCAAAAACAACAACAACAACAACAAAAACAAAAGAAAGCAGATCAATGATTGAGCATTATCATGACATTACTCACGCTAATCAAATAACTGAGAAATACAGTTTGTACTCTGTTCTCATATGTATATTTTAATTTTAAGTTCTTTGGTGTGATTGCCTATATCCTCATACAGTTTCCCAAAATGTAATTGTATAATGTAATAATGATGAGGTTTTTTTTCTTTTTTGCATTTATGTAGTGTGTGTGTGTGTTTTTTGCATTTATGTAGTGTGTGTGTGTGTGTGTATGCGCACATGTGTGCAGGCTTCAGTGTGCCAGGTCATGTGTAGGCTTCAGAGGGCAACTTGTGGCAGTTGGTTCTTGTCTTAGGGTTTTACTGCTGCGAACAGACACCATGATCAAGACAACTCTTATAAGGACAGCATTTAATTGGGACTGCCTTACAGGTTCAGAGGTTCAGTCCATTATCATTAAGGCAGGAGCATGGCAGCATCCAGGCAGGCATTGTGCAGGAGGAGCTGAGAGTTCTACATATTCATCTGAGGGCTGCTAGCAGAATACTGACTTCCAGGCAGCTAGGATGAGGGTTTAAAAGCTCATGCCCACAGGGCCACACCTACTCCAACAAGGCCACACCCACTTTAACAGGGCCATGCCCTCTTAACATTCCACTCCAGGGCCAAGCACATAGAAAGCACTACAGTTCTCTTCTTCAATTCTGCGTTTCCCAGGGATTGATCTCAGATTGCCAGGCTTTGTGGGGTCTTACCCACTGAGCCCTCTTCCTGGCCTGCTTTTTAGCTTTCTTGATTGCATTTCACATATTACTTCATATCTTCATTGTCTTGTTGATGGAGCACTGTAGGCCTCCTTACCATATCTAGTTTCAGTGCCCTGTGGTCCACCTCTGACCACATAATAGTTCAGTCCCATAAGACATCCTGGGAGGGACCACAGCCTTTAGCCGTCATTGCTGATGATACCTTGTTAGCTGTTCTGTGTTACGATTGACTGTTGATTTCTAGATGACATTTTACCATAGGTCTGGATAGGCGGAGTGTAGCACTCGGGAACATGTCTGGGCTGACTGAGGCAGCTGCTGCAGCTCACAGATGGATCGACTTCATTTGCCTTGTTGCCAGACAGTTACATTTCTTTCTAGTTGTTTTTTCACCTAGGCGTATCCCTGTAACAAGGTAGTAAGAAATCAGTACATTTTGATAAGCTAGACATACTTGTGTCTCTTGTGACCTGCCCTTTCCTTCCCTTTCCTTTCCTTTCCTTTCTTTCCCTTTCCCTTTCCCTTTCCCTTTCCCTTTCCCTTTCCCTTTCCCTTTCCCTTTCCCTTTCCCTTTCCCTTTCCCTTTCCCTTTCCCTTTCCCTTTCCCTTTCCCTTTCCCTTTCCCTTTCCCTTTCCCTTTCCCTTTCCCTTTCCCTCTTTCTTTCTTTCTTTCTTTCTTTCTTTCTTTCTTTCTTTCTTTCTTTCTTTCTTTCTTTCTTTCTTTCTTTCTTTCTTTCTTCCTTCCTTCCTTCCTTCCTTCCTTCCTTCCTTCCTTCCTTCCTTTCTTTTTTTTAACAGATCTTGCCTGAGTTTATTTGTAAGAACAGCATAGGACACTGGTCATCTGCAAATAATGTGTGGGGAGGTGTGTCACAGCAGTCCGTCTGTCTTCACACTGGCAGGAGCCTTTTCTATGGGGCCTTCACAGGGGCCTGAACACCTTTGGGAGCCTGGGCTGGAGCTGAAGCCTTACACAGGCATAAATACATATTTATTCACTTTACATTCTGATCTCAGTCCCCCTCTCCTCCAGTCCTCCCTAACATAGTCCCTCCCCATCCCTCCCCTTTTCCTCTTAGAAGTGGGCGGTCCCCTGCTGGGTACCAACCCACCCTGGCACATAAAGTCACTGCAGGATTAGGTACATCCTGTATGACTGAGGCCAGACAAAGCAGCCCATTTAGGGAAACAGGAGCCACAGGCAGGCAACAGAGTCAGGGATAGCCCCTGCTCCACTTGTTGGGGGATCCCCATGAAGACTAAGCCGCGCTTCTGCTGCATATGTGTGGGATGGCCTAGGTCTAACCCATGTATGCTCTTTGGTTGGTAGTTCTGATGTGCCTATTTTGTGAACCCCAGAAGACTACCAAGGAACTGATTACGATGTTTTTGGACCTAGGGTCTTTGTTCAAGCTCAAGCTTGGACTATACATAAGTCGCTGACACAGAAGGGTGGCGATGAAGCCCCGAGCTCTCAGTGGGACGGGTTTTATAGGAAAAGGCAAGCAAGTGAGGGGGTTTCTAGCCTGGCACATAGCTGATTAGGGGGCTGTTATGGAATTTAGTTACCCTGTAAAATAATTGGCTGGTGTTGGGAGCCAAACCATAAACTTAACTTCAGCTTTCCTCCTGATTGGTGGTTGTTAGGAAGTGAAGCGCCAAGGGCAGGCTTGTAACCTGGAGGCCCAGGCTTGCTGGTGAGTAACCTGGAAACTAGTACTCGAGAGTTCAACCTTAGCTCACGTTTTCTAAGATGGAGTCTGAACCCATCTGAACCCAAGATAATGGTGTCTCTGTTCAATCTTGGGGAGGACCCAAGGGTCCAGGTTAGTTGACGCTCTTGGTCTTCTCATGGAGTCCCTGTGCCCTCCAGCTCCTCAGTCCTCCCTGTAACTCTTCCACAAGGCTTCCCAAGCTCTGTCTAATGTTCGGCTGTGAGTCTTTGCATCTGTTTCTGGAGGGTGATGTCTTTGATGTGTTCTTGGATTTGGTTTTTGAGTATTTTTTTTGAGTATTTTTGTATAAATGTTCATAGGGAAGTTGGTCTGAATTTCTCTCTTTGTTGAATCTGTGAGTTAGGTATCAGTGTGACTGTGGCCTCATAGAATGAGTTTGGTAGTGGTCATTCTGTTGCTATTTTGTGGGATAATTTGAAGAGTATTGGTATTAACTCTTCTTTGAAAGTCTGGTATAATTCTTTGGAAAAACCATCTGCCCCTGGGCTTTTTTGGTTTGGGAGAATTTTAATGACTGCTTCTTTTTTCTTAGGGGTTATAGGATTGTTTAGATTGTTTACCTGATTTTGATTTAATTTGGTAAGTGGGATCTGTCTAGAAAATCATCCATTTCATTTAGATTTCCTAACTTTGTGGAGTATAGTGTTTTGAAGTAAGACCTAATGATTCATTGCATATCCTCACTGTCTGCCACTATATCCCCCTCACCATTTCTGATTTTGTTAGTTTGGGTGGTGTCTTTCTGTCTTTTAGTTAGTTTAGCTAAGGGTTTTCTATCTTGTTGATTTTCTCAATGAACCAGCTCTTAGTTTTGTTGATTCTTTGTATTGTTCTCTTTGTTTCTGATTTATTGACATCAGCCCTGAGTGTGACTATTTCTTGTTGTCTAAGTCTGAGGTGTGCTTGCTTCTTTTTTGTTGTAGAGATTTCAGGTAGTCTGTTTAGCTGCTAGGATAGGATCTATCCAATTTCTTAATGAAGGCACTTAGTGCTATGAACTTTCCTTTTAACACTGCTTTCATTAAGTTTCGGTATGCTCTGCCTACATTTTCATTGAATTCCAGAAAGTCTTTAATTTTTTTCTTTCTTTTTTTTTTTTTTTTTTGACCAAGTGATCATTGTGGAGACAGTTGTTCAGTTCCCATGAATTTGTAGGTTTCCTGTTGTTTCTGTTGTTGTTGAAGTCCAGTTTTAACCATGGTGATCTGATAGGATACAAGGGGTATTTCTATCTTCTTAAGGATTGCTTTGTGACCAAGAATATGGCCAATTTTGGAGAAGGTTCCCTGAGGTGCTGAGAAGAAAGTATATTCTTCTGTGTTTGGATGAAATGTTATGTAGATGTCTGTTAAGTCCATTTGATTCATAATGTGTGCTAGTTTCATTATTTCTGTTTAATTTCTGTTCCAATGACCTATCCGTTGGTGAGAGAGGACTCTTCAAGTCTCCCACTATGTGTGTCCAATGTGTGATTTAAACTTTTGTAGTATTCCTTTTATAAATGTGGGTGCCCTTGCATCTAAGTTCCTTTCTTTATAATTCATTCCATAAGGAGGATTAGGTGAGAATTTCTAAGCTCCAAAAAAGTCTAGAAATTCATATATCTAGAGTAGAATATTTCTTTCTTTAGACCAGCAGTTCTCAACCTGTGGGCTGCAACCCACTGGCAAACCTCTAGCTCCAAAATTATTTACATCATGATTCGTAACAAAAAAATTATGGTTATGAAGTAAAAGTAGCAATGAAAATGGTTGGGCATCACCACAGCACGAGGAACTGGATTGAAGGGTTGCAGCATCAGGAAGGGTGAGAGTCACTGCTTTAAACCTTGGCAGATGTCATTGTAATCCTCCTCTGCATGATCATTGCCAAAAACAACCCATGTCAGTGACATGAGAGATAATTACAATCTCTACAACACACACACACACACACACACACACACACACACACACACACCAGGGAAATCAAGGTAAGGTCATGCAGAGTCCAAAAGAGAAAAGCATTTCAAAGGTTTTCAGGAAAGTATGTAGCGGCACTGCTCGGCGATGAGCAGAATGCTCCCTTTGTGTAAGGTGCAAGTCTTCCTATCCTGCTTAAAAGATCACGTTTCAATACGACGTGTGTTTGTTAGGTTGTAAACACTCAAGAGTGTAATGTACATATTATGACTTTATTTTCTTTTTAAGTGTGGTAGGGAGATAATCTTGGTATTTATAGTCTGTATTCACTCTCTTCAATGTCTGTGTGTTCTTACTCAAACTGGATATTTTATTGCCTCCATAAACTTTCTCAGTTGGGTTTTATGCTCCCAGCTGCTGTAGATAGGCAGTCCCCTGCCTCTGTATACCTCCCTTCCTCAACACACACTGTATTGCTTCTGCTTGTCAGGAATTGAGGGCTAGGCCTTTGGGGAAGATAATTTTATACAGTCGAAAAGATTTATTGTGTCTGTTCTGTGTGTAAGGGACTATAATTAGTTATAGTGGGGAAATGCAGGCAAGAGCAACATTGGAATTTGTGTCTAAAAGGTGTGCAGTACAGAAGGGAGATGAGAGAGGGATTTGAGGAGCCCTTCAGTGTTGGGAGGATACAAACTCTAAGCAGACAGGAGGTAGCATGACTTATACTAGGTAGGAGTCATTATTCTCAGTTACTTAGAACAGCAGCTGGGAATGTTTACACATAGCCCTGTCCCCTGAACCTCACTCCACAGTAATTATGTCTCTCTTATGTGGCTCCTAAGTCATAGTGTATTGAGACTTGGCAACTGGATTGTGTGCCCACTGAGGGCAAGTACCATGTCTCATCACAAGATGCATGGTAGGTCCGGACAGAAGTAGCCTGTGTTAGCAACAGTGACGTTTGCCTTGAATTTGAATGTGCTTCCACTTGCTCCACACTAACTGTGGTTCTGTCTTGGCCCTCAGGTATTTTTGCGCCCCTTTCAAAGATAAGTAAATTAAAAGACGGGAGGAAGACCACCACACACACTCCTTCCACGAGAGCCACCCCACACGCCCGATCCCAGAAGGTCGATGTAGCCCACATCACATCCAGAGTCAATTCCGGTAGGTCACACTGGGGAGGCCAGCAGCTCCTAAACCGCACTTGAAACCATGTGTGGGATTCAGGTGTTTGGACTGCTTCATTCTGAAGTCCGCCACAAAGGCCACACCTCACAAAAGGCCTTGGTGGTTTGGGCCTCAGTTATGAATATGACTTAAGTCTCTGACAATGGCTTCTTTCCTTCCCTACCCTCTGTGCTTCAAATGCTCCATCGTTAGGCTCTGGGCTGGAGTTTTTGCTTCCAGCGAGTCTTCATGAAACACAGCTTGCTCCTCGTGCCTCGCCTTTTCTGTGATGCCCCTGGGTTAGTCAGAGGGGCCTCGTTCTGTTCCTGTGGTTGGCCCTGCTTTACAATTCTCCTGCCCTGCTGCACACTCGTGCCCGCCCACTCTCCCACTGTCTCTCCTCACCTGTGGGCGGCTGCGGGCGGTCCTTCCTGTTCCTCACTCCATGCAGATCCCGCCTAGCAATCCAACTCATTTAACCTCTCTGTTCTCCATCTTCCTATGTGTATTCTTTTAACCTGCACAGCCCCGTTGTTATCTTGTCCACTGATTGCTTTGTTTGTGTAGATCTTCTGTTCTCTCAGTCAAATTCTAAACTGCAAGTAGACTGTGAAAATAATTTGGGCTTTTGTGTTCACAGAAGCTCATAGCACAAAAACAGGTATTCAGTAAATATTGGCAGCTGGGACAGAAAGGTTTCTACCATCTGAAAGGATGGCACCCGGACACTGAGTTTGCCTTTCTCTTCTGTTGAGGTGGTTGCTAGGCTACCTGTGGGTTTGCTTCATTATTGATGTGACATCCCGCAGAGAGGAATGCCTTACAACTTCTTAAAAGATTGTCTCCCTTATTCGGGGCCCCTAAAGGTCACACACTTCCTTACGTATTTTAAGTTAAGTTCTCAAAAGTTTCTTTATAAAAAAAAAATCTATTGACATCTAAGCAGACATTACATTTAGTCCTTGTGCCAATTTGAAAAGAGTTGACATGGTTATAGCCATCTTTAATTATGTGCTTGGAACAATTTTCTGTTTGGTTGGATAATTTAAAATATCTTAATATGATGGTAAAGTTTTTTATTTCTGTAGATATGTTTGGCCCGTTTGTTAGATCTGTTCCCAGATACTCCATATATCACAGTCAGGCTCTCCATGAAAATTAAGGTGAGCTCCCTCACATGCTGTGTTTCTGTGTATGAATGCATATACATGTGTGTGCATGTGCACACATACATGCAAATGCACATGCACACACATGCACATATAGCAACTAAACCTAAGGTGATTGGAGTCACATCAGTGGATGAGAATAATGCATGTTTCCTGTTTGGATATTGTTGTATAGTTTTGTGAAATGCTGTTTTGGGGGAAACTGGGCAGATACACAAAGATCTTTATACCATTCTTAAAACTTCACGTTCGGTTGTCTTGATGACTGTTCAAACCAAAGGGCCAAATGGAATTCTAGGACTGGAAAATAAAATAACTGAAAGCTACGTTCTGCAGGTTTTCTCACGCCACAGCTGCTGTGGCATCTCACTCACCCCTTGACTGCTGGAGTAACTTCTACAGTGTCCGGCCTTCCCTCCTCCTCCCTCTAGCTGTGGCTGCTAAAGAAGTGTCACCCAGCTGGAATTCTGTCCACGCCTGTCCTCCCTTTCAAGTCCAGGGCAAGACTCACACTCCACAGGATGTTTCCATCTATCACCTAACTGGAGGCTTGCAGCCCCTTCTTCCTCTCCATTCCCTAGCCTCCTCTTCTGCAGAACTAGGCTTGACCTCAGAGCCTAGCAATGCTAGGCAAATGCTGTCCAGGCTCTGTCACCCCCTGAGGTGTCTGCTACCCATGTGTTCTGCTTGCCTCCCCTGAATCCTGAAGGACTCCTTTCCTGCCAGGCTACCCACAGGCTATGTCTTCTTATGAGATTTTTCTCAGACTTTCCAGAATCCGCACTCACGTCCTCCTCCTAGACCTCCTGCTTTGGACCCACTCCAGCTCTGATTCAGAGTGCACCTTGATGAGCCACTGAGTCTCTGCTCCCCCCACCCCCCCCTTCATTGGTGCTTGGAGAGCAGAGGTGTTTGGCCACACTAAACTCAAAGGTCCTCTCTTCAGAGCACATTCGAACTGTGTCTGGTTTCTGTTTGCAGCAAAGTCTTAGGTAGAATTTTTCACTTAAAATGCTTTTCGAGGTGACTGGGAATGGCTGCTGACAGCTCAAAAAAAAAGCTGGGAAGCTCTCAGGACGCTCTCTTTAAATAAATGGATTCAGTTGATGTGAAGGGCTTAGCAAACAACCATTATTCACGAGCTTTTTTTTTTCAGATGAGGTTGTGGGAATTGGTTATGGCAGGAAACGGTGTCATGTAAGTTGTTACTCAGCCACATCTCAGCTGTGACTCGTTAGCCACTCCCTACCTGTGTGTGACACAAGTTCTGAGCAAGTCTATTAGCTATAGAGACAATGATGCGGCTATTTTAGAGATCTGTAGCGGGGGCACAGCTGGAGCTCATAGACACACTGTGAACACACCTTCTTCTCTTAGTTCTGCAGTGCTGGATTCTAAGCAGGGCTCGTGCGTGCTTGGATGGTGCTGTGTCACCGAGTGTCCAGCTCCTTTTCCCCGACCTTAAATACTGAGGCGCTCCATCCTCCTGTCTGTGGAAGTAGATCCATTTGTGTCTTTACACGTGGATAAGTGGTGGTGCACGCTGTTCATGCCAGCACTCAGAGGGGCAGAGGCAGGCCAGATCTCTGTGAGTTCGAGGCCAGCCTGGTCTACAGAGTGAGTTCCAGGAGAGCCAAGGCTACACAGTGAGACCTTCTCTGAAAACAAACCAACATTGTCTTTCGCTACAATCACCTTTGTGTTTATTCACCAGGGCTGACGACATCTAAAAAAGAGACTGCTTCTGAATCCACACTGGCATTGCCTCCCAGTGAAGACCCGAAAACTGTAGCGGAAAATGACGGTAATGTAACCATCACCCCCTGTTCTTAAGGCTACAGCCCCTGGCGGGAATCCAGCTTGTTAGGCAGTGCAAACCGGCTTGTGTGATTTGGATTAAAGCTGGGAAGGGGAAAAATCAACATAGTAAAACTACTCTTGGAAAAAACCCTTTAAAAATACAGATGCAGAAAGAACGACTGACGTGGGGGAGGGGCCACAGTGCAGGGGAGGTGGCCAGACTTTGAGGGAGGAGCCTGTGCACCTTCAGGCTGACTACAGAATGATTCAAGGTTAGAATGTTGTCACCTTAGGACGTGTTAGTAGCGTGCATGCATTCGTATTCCCGTGTGTATGTTTGAAGGGGCTCTATTACAGTTTCCCCTAAGGAGAGTGGAGTGTGTGTGTGTGTTAGATTAGTTAGCGTTAGGTGACTCCCCTGGATAAGATACGTTACTGGGAAGCCTTAAAAATTCCTGCTTGTGTAAACAGTGATCTATTTAGTGTGTAAACAGCCGTGCATTTGGATAAATCAGGCATTTAATTTGACACTAGATCATCCACAATTGAGGACGCTAAATGAAGCGCTTCAGAAAAATTTGCCCAGAAAACATCTTATTAGTCCTTTTCTTTTTTTTTTTTCTTCTTTTGTTAGTATTTTTTTTTCTCTCTTTGTTAAAACCACCCTTTAAGTTGTGATTCTTTCCTGCTCCCTCCCTCGCCAGCTGCCCAGCCTGGGTCCACGAGCAGTTCCTCCTCTACATCCTCCCTGGAGCACAAGCAGAGCTACCCGAAGAAGCTGACCACAAGCAGCGGTGGCAAGAAGACCCTGAGCAAAAGCCCCTCTCTCCCGTCCAGAGCCAGTGCTGGTATCTATGGCTTTTTCAACCAGGCTTTCTTGGTGTTTTTTATCTTGGTTTGTTTGTAAGTGGATTTGCTCTTTTTAACGTGTAGAAGGAGCCCTCTCCCCCTCCCCCTTCCCTTTCCTTGCTCCTCCCCCTCCCCCTTTCCTGCTCCCCTTTCTCCCCACCTCCCCCCTTCTCTCTTCACCCCAGGCAGACTGAGCTGTCTTGCTCTTTGGGTGACACCACGTAGGCACCCTTTACTCTTTGCCCCTGTGCTTCAGTCACACTGAACTCCATGCTGTGTCCCTGCCTCCCCGGCCTGGGCCTGCAGTCAGGACTCCTGGCTTTGCGCTTGGATTTGAGAGTTTACTGTCATCTAGTTGGTAGTTTTTGCACCTCAGCTCTCCCACGCGCCTGCCTGTCATTGTCCTGTTTAGAGAAGGATGTAAACTCTGCTTTTGTTGAAGTTGAAGCTGTGCAAGAGAGGCTCAGGGGTCCGTCCCCCCTTCCCCCCGGGGGACAGCCATCTGTAGCCCTCATGGTCTCCCCAACCACTACTCCTCAGGATGTGTGACAGTGTGAAAGCACACACCCGGGCTTTCACCTAGGTGGTGACATTGTTTACCTTGTCCCTAAACCCTCAGCAGTGACCCTAGTAGAGGAAACCCAGCCCTGTTCTTACTTTATTGCATTTTAACTATTCCTGTATTTGGAATTGGGACTTTTGACCTTGACTCGATTTTAGACTTTATATAGGAGTTTAGAATTACCTCCTTTCTCCCCTTTTCCCTGGAACAAGCAGTTCCTGTGTGCCTATATACTTACTTTACTTACTTTTATTCAGTTGAGGATTGTGTTGGCATAGATTGATTATAGTGGGTACGAAGGTGGTAACCAGAACGGGGGGGGAAAAAACTTCCCCAGAGAAAGGCAGAGAATGGGAGCTGTGTGTGGCTGAGGGCTGGGGTCAGACTGTCTGTGTTTAGAGCCCCAGACACATAACACTAGAGTGAGCAGAGAGCCTTTCGCCTTGGAGGGAGAGGGAATGGCAGAGACCAGACAAGGGTGGAAGGGATAGTAACTGGAATGAGAAAGAGAGAGCCAGGAGAGTGGAGAGGTGTGGAGGAGGTCTGCACTCTGGGCCTGGCTCGCTGGCTCCCATTGTTGAACTACCTGAGCAGTGGGCAGGCCTGGGTGTCAGTGTGGGCGTGTCACCTGTGAGCTGTGAACCCATCGCTACACCTTTTTATGGAAAGCACTCTGTAAACTGCAGTGCCGCGGTTAGCTAGGTCTGGGTTTCTCAGGGGTGCAATAGGTCTGCGCCCCTGCCATCACACGCTCAAGTTTGCTCCTGTGTCTTCAGTCTCCCCTTCCCACAGTTGACCCCTCCCAGGCCTTCACCTAGAGTTCTTGAGACCTTCTGGATGGTAGCTGTTCAATTCGCTACTCAGTACCAATAGGACAGGGCCCAGGAGCCAGCCTTCTGGATTTGAACTTATCTTGGGATAGTATTTCCTAGAGGCTAGATACCAGAGAGTGGGCAGTATTTTAGGGGTAGTCTTGAATTAAGTGGAAGGAAAGCAACTTGGGGTAGTCGGGACCTGCCCTAAGTTGGACATTCCTTACCCGACATGACTGGGGTCAGAAGCGTTTTGAGTTAGGCCAGTTTGAGATTTTGGAATACTTGCACAGTCTACCGTGTGACCACCTCTAGCCAGAAGCTCTGAAACCTGAAAACCCGAAATCCGAAAATCTGAAGCGTTGAGAGGACGCTACAAGGGTTGTTATCTGGACGGCTACAAGGGATGGCACATTCTAATCTGAATGTGAATTCGAGCATCTGTGCTAAGGGTGGTCAGGCTTCAGAACGCAGTACATCTGGATTGTCCTGTTCAGACTACTCAGCCTATGGCGGATTCACCTGGATTTACATTCCTGCACGTCCTGCACGGAATCTGAGTGAATACAGAGCTCTGTGCTTCACGTGACTAGGGACTGGCCCATTGGCCACAGCTGACCACCACTTGGTCTCACGTGCTCTTCCTGAGTTGTCTGTATCCACTCTCGTGCTGTAGCACCAACGGTGGATCCCCGTGACGTGACAGGAGGCTGAGCTCGCTTGGCTCTGGTTCTTCACGGACCACTCTGTGTCCGAGTGGAGTGTGTGCCTGGCTGTCTGAGTGGAACTGATTCTTTTCTAGGAACAAGGTTTGTGCTGTTCCCATGGCAGTGATTTTCCTCAGGGAACGTTCTTGTTTGCTTTGAATACCTTGGCCTCCTGAGTGAGGACCACAGCCGTGACAAATACACAATGAGATATCCAACCAACCAGACTAGTTAGAACACGTGAAGTGAGTTTTAAAAACTAATGTGCTTTTTTTGAGTTTCTCCTCCCTTTGTGTTCTTTCCTCTTTACCTTCCCTTCCCATACCTCCCACCCACCACTTGAACAGGTTTGAAATCTTCAGCCACATCTGCAGCAAATAACAGTCACCGTGAAGGAGCGCTCCACCTCGGAGAAAGGGTGCTGGTCGTAGGCCAGCGAGTAGGCACCATTAAGTTCTTTGGAACAACAAACTTTGCTCCAGGTAACTCCCCTCAATAGTCTTGGTTCAACGTGAATTTTGTACAAAAGGTTTATTTAAACCTAAACAGCAGATGGGACTTAGTCTTAGGGAGGTCCTCCCTCCCTGGTTCTTGTGGCTGGTGGCAGAGGCACAGTGTGTGGAAAGTGATACAGCTGTCTGTAAGAGACTGACTGGTGTCCATGGAATGTTCCTGCGTTGTTCATTTGTCTAATATTAAAATTAGTTTTCACTTCCCTGGTTTATTCTGACTGCAGAGTGTGCTAAATTCCTGGAAAGTATTTCAATTACTCCTCCTACCCTGCCGGATAATCCTGGAGGTGAACAGATTAGATTAGATGGACCATCTTGTTTTTTGGTTTTTGTTTTTTTAAAATCAGGATGGCTTAGAGAAAAAGGCAAAGAAGAGAAAACAGTTGTTGTGTACCCTGGAATCTAAAGGAATACATGTCTGTGAACTTAAATATTCATCCCAGTTGCCCTAGTGCTGTTTCCTAAAGTAAAGATTGGGGCTGGAGAGATGGCTCAGTGGTTAAGAGCACTGACTGCTCTGGCAGAGGATCTGGGTTTAGTTCGCAGCGCGCTACATCAGGTGGCTCACACCTACCTGCAACTGCAGATTCAGGGGGTTTGATACCCTCTGGCTTCCGTGGGCATCTGCATACCCAGTGCACATACACTCACACAGTTTTATACACATACACATGAATAGAAATAATACATATTTTTTAAAAGGTAAAGATTATCTTCCTGTGTATGTCCACAGACTAGAAGCCAGTTGCATGGATCCATAGCTGTGTTTTAAGTAGCAATATGCCATATTAACACATGGTGGCATTGCAGGATTTGAGGAAAGGGTATCTAGGAGATTGAAAGAGAAAAGTTTGTAGCTTAGCATCTGTCAGGACTCATGCAAGAGCTGAGATCTTATTCTGTCTGCAGACCAACAGGTTAGCCTGCCACAGTGTCATCTGACCAAAGCTGTGACAATCCTGTGTCAGAGGCAGGAACTATGCACAACAGTAGCAGGAGGCAGAACAGCAGTATCTTTCTGTTCTGGTCCTTAAGCCCCAGTTCCTGCTGGCTGGTGTAGAGAGGGCCAGGCGGCACCTGAACACCCAGGAGCCTGTGTTCTAGATGAGCCTGAACCTTCAGAGGTTTAGTCGCCTTTGCTCTGAGCTTGTGGTTCAACATGGCTGCTGCCACGCTAGACAGAGACCATGCCAGTTCACCAGGAGTGTCCACTTCTGTGTATGAGACAGAAGCACGTGAACCAGGCATATGACTCCAGCATGCGCTCTCTTCTTTGATTAATGCCACTTTTAGTGTAAGTCGGTGCTTTATTTGAGCTATGTTAGAATTCAAGCCTCCCTTGGGCCTCTCTTACATCTCACACTAGATAGTGAGTACATAGCATAGCTCTCTGCTAGGCTGTTTTCACAACTACTGTGCCTGTGTGTGTGTAATGTATGTATGTCACACATTTTCAAGAGTTACATAGTAAACACATGGCAGTGATGTAGTCAATCACAATGGGGCTTTTAATTAAAGAAAAAAATTACATGGAAAGGCCTATCAAACACAGAAGGAAGTGAGACCTGGAAAATTGTAACTATGGTACTCAGAGATCATTCTAACAAGACTCATCTGGTCTAGGCAAGTCAGAAGCTCATAGTCTGTTTTCAAAGAATTAGTGTGGTTAGACAAAGAGGCTCGTAGGCACTGCGATATGACATAGTGGGGCCACTCAAATATAAAAGACACTGGCTGTACTTCAGTCTTTATAACTCCAATCTAAGTATCTAGAATGGGGTCAGGTGTCACATAAACCAACCACCCAACTAACCAACCAATCAACCAAATAAAACAAAAACCAAAGCAAAATGAGTGTGTATTCTAAGTTGGCTTTGAAGGTTCCTGTCATTGAAACTGACTCTGAGCTAGTAATCTGAGAGGAGTATTTTGCATTTCCTATTTGTAGTGAGTTGGTTGTATTCACACATCCATTCTTGCTGTTGGTTGTGAAAGACCAAATGATCACATACATGTTCTTTATTTGCTATTGATTGTAAAAGACCAAACGTGCTGTATGCTCCGATTACAAGCATGCGAACTGTAAGGCCTGTTTAGCGGATCATGGAAACCCCAGGAATCCCTGCTTTAGAGTATGTCTACCTAGCAAGCTACTGGAAGTACAGCCCTGTTGTTTTGGTTTTAGTCTCTCCAGGGACTTGGGATTCTCACAGCTAGCCCCATAGATACTGTCTTCTAAGGAAAGTTCTTCTATTAGGAAACCTAGGTCTTTTCATTTACTTAAAAGAGGGAGCAGTTTCACTGTGTCTTCCGTGCTATCTCTGCCCTTGTTTAATTATTTAATGGGTGTTTGTGGTGTGCTGCTGCGTGGAGGGTGAGCTGAAGAGAGCTGTCCACCTGAGGAGTCATGTCTCAGTAGCATTCCATGCTGCTCTCACTGAAGCAGGCTACGTGAGAGTCAAGGACGCTTTCTTTTGCATTACAGTCTTAAGATATATTTTGGTGGCGCTCTCCTTGCATGATGGCTAATTCCCCACAAATCTAAGTTTGTGAGTTTTATTTTTCCTCCCTTAATGTACTGCTCTGCAATTATGCCACTGATTCGTTTCTCCCACTTTCCAAATTTTCAAGTTTTATTTTATAATTTGATCATCTGAGAGCTTAATGATCATGATGATCTTCCATCATCTCGGTCATTTGTGAAAACGCCGAGCCATCCCGACTTTGGGTTCGTATTACCGCACAGCGGTTGTGAATGAAGTGCAGATGCCTTTAAAATGCAATATTCATGTTTTAGGGTATTGGTACGGCATAGAGCTGGAGAAGCCCCACGGGAAGAATGACGGTTCAGTTGGAGGTGTACAGTATTTTAGTTGCTCTCCGAGATATGGAATATTTGCGCCCCCGTCCAGGGTACAGAGGTGAGGAGAAACTGGAGTGTGCATCTATCTGTTTACAGAAACTCTGCAGTTCCCTGTGGCACACGGGTCCCCAAATCCATCTGGAAGATAAACTCAGGCGTTCCTTCAACGGGTTAACTGGCCACCTTCCTTGGAGGGAAGGCTCATGGGAAGCTAAATTTGCCTTGCTGAGGGTTTGCAATTTTAAAAACCTCCTTTCTTCCTCATTTGCAAACCCTATGAGTGTGTGTAGGCTATTAGAAGTGGCGTTTGCAGCTAAGAACAGTGCGAGGAGCAAGCTTAATCCGTCATGCAAACAAAAGTAAAAATGCCCTCTGATTGCTTCAGTCACATCCTAACTACATTAAATTTCCTGCCAGCAGGCACCCATTCACTCTCCCACAAACCTAATGGAACCAAAATGGCTTTTTCCTCTGATTTCCTTAGTTTTCAAAAATAGATAGGCAGTAGCTCTCCGGGGGTGGGGGAAGTGAAGTCTCCAGGATTTATATGTAACAGACCTCGTGAGTGTTTCCTGGTAAGGCAGTTCGTTTACATGTCACCTCCCTCTGGGTTTTAAAAGCAAGCTTATCCAGAACACAGGTCCTCATGACATTCCGGTGGAATGTGGAGCTGGGAGACAGAGGCTAGAAAAGGGGATTATAATCTCTGGGCAAGATACAACATATGTGGTGTAGTCACGCTCATGACACTGGAACCGTGTTGGTGGCCTGGGAGTTCCTACCAGTCCCCCTTTAGCTGGATGCTGAGGGTTTCTGGGCAAATTGAAGTTGTTTTTTGTTTTTTTCTTTTCTTTTCTTTTTAAATCATTTTCTCCCTCAGTTTTTTCTTTTCCTTACATATCCTCTTGGTGTTAATTCTCTTCGTTTTCAGTGTACTTGACACATTATTCCTTACAGCAGCGAGGCCTTCAGCATACACTACTTTGTAGCTCATAAGGTCTAAGTGTTGTTTCACTTGATCCTAAGAAGTCCCTGGCCAGGTGAGTTGGGAAATAACCCTGAGTGTCATCAACTCTTACCGAGCATTTAAAGGCAGGCTGCATCCTGAGCACCCGAGTGGTATACGCCATTGTCCCCTGCACACCCGAGGATCCATGAGCTGCTGTGTTTATTCCCACCTTACAGGTGGGAAAATAGTTTCCCAGAGAAAAAGCAGCAGAGCTGAAGTTGCATCTCTGGGTAATGGAAGAGCTAAGCTTGGCCTGGCTTCGTTAGCTTCCTGACTGTCCTAGGCCCATGTGTTTAGCTGACACCGTCCTCAGAGTTGTCCCTGGAACGGTGACCTAAAGCATCTTATTAGACAGGCCCTGCAATTGTCCCCATTCCACAGCGGAGGAACATCAGGCCCTGACAGCTAATGCCGTATGCTACAGTGGGGATGTGAATCCCTGGCTCTCTGGAGTCAGAAGTGAGCTCCTTGCCGTAACCTTGGAGGATTTACTGGGCATCTGCGAGTCTCCTCTGAACCCGTGTCGGGCAGGTGATTGATGCACTATCATGCATTAGTTTGATTTATCTCCCAGTCACAAGGACTGGGGTTTATCTCACGTTCAGTTACCCAGAGTGCAGGATTGGGCATGTGTCAGGCACAGTGGGTACCAGTGAGCCCCGTTGCCAGTTCTGGGCTTTTTATACAGCAGCCACCTTTTCTCTGCCTTTACTGGTGAAGTCACATTGTTCCTGTAGTTTTCTGTTCTCACTGCTGTGTTTACAGAGTGCACACGGCCTCACTCACTGTTTCTTTTGCTTTCTGGCTGGTTTTCTCCAAGGTAGAGTGTTTGAAAGCAACCCCCACTCAAGTACCAGGGCTCTGTTGAAATGAACCAGTCTCCATCCAGCTGTCTTCCTGTCATCTTCTGATTGTCTCATTCATCAGCATCAAATACTATTAAGTGTCTTTCCGTACTTTGTGCTGTGCTAGGCATTCTATGAGCAAACAAAACAGACATGGTCTCTGATTTTAAGGCATCCCCAACACAAGCCAGTTTGGAGCTCTTTAAAGGCCCCGCTAGTCTTCAAGATGGGAAGATTTTATGCTAGGGGCTGTGGGAGGCTATCTTGGTATCACACTGTGACCCCTGCCGCTTCACCTCAGCCTCATAGCTGGCTTTTTATTTCTCCCCTTGGCATTTTAAAAATTTGTGCTTGTCCCAGGATCCACCCATGTGACTTCCTCTGTTTGAATAGACTTCCCGATCTATCTGTCATTATACAATTTTCATTTAGTAAATTGTCTTGGTTAATAGCATCAGCGAATATTCTTTAAAGACAGTCTAAGGAAACTCACTCACTGTCTAACTGGTCCTCAGAAACATCCCATTCTTGTTTTGTTGCTGTTAGAATTATTTCTAATGAACCAGTCACTTACGGAAGTAGGTTCCTCTCAGCTGTCCATCACCTCTTCATCCCAGTACCTGCTGCTTACCAGGCTATGGGCTCTGTCCATTGGCCCCTCCTCAATTGTCATGTGTTGTGTGCTCTGTAAAAACGATACGCATGACCTGTGGGGTGCAGGTGAGCACACTCCAGGGACTGCGGGGGGTTTTCTTGATGGAAAAAAAAGTGTGTTGGGAGAAGTGTTTGGCAGATGAAGGTCTTGCAGATTTAGGTCAGTAAACTGTTGAAGAAAAATGAGGCTTTCAGGACCTGGCTTTTTAAAAATAACGATTTGAATATCAAAAAACAAGGAGATACTTCCTGGGAAGGTGACCTTTGCAGTGGTGGGTAGAGTTCAGCACAGAGGGCTTTGGATTATATTACTAAAAAAAAAATTATACACATGCAAAAATTCAGACAGCCTTTTTTTAAAAATTATTTTTATAATTTTAATCTTATATTTGTTAAGCTTGGTATAAGATAAACTTATCTCCGATTTTTTTAGTTTTACCTTTGAAGATAAAATTCCAAAGCTAAGTCAGAAGATATCATGGGTCCAATTCTTAGCATTGAACACCACCACCACCACCACCATCAACAGTAACAACAACAACAACAGGGCTGTGGATGCAACTTAGTGGCAGGGTACTTGCCTATCCTGTGCCAAGGCCCAGTGTAGCTCCACAAAAGCCACCAAGCAAATAAATGTCAGTAGTCAGGTCCCTGTTTCAAATGAACTGAGTTTTCCAACCTACCTGTCCTTGGTAGTGGGGCCTCCACTCCATCTGCATATTCGTCTGTCTCCTATGCTAGAGTAAAGGTCTTCCCTGGTTCCTGTGGCTGCCCAGTAGATGCTTGTTGAATGAAGGAGTGGGAAAACAAATAAGGGCTGACGTGAAAGCGACCGTGACCGTGAGAGTCCACCTTACCCAGAAGACCAGCCCCTCCTAACGTGGAGTGTTCTGTTTTATTCATAGGCTATCAGATTCCCTGGATACGCTTTCAGAAATATCTTCAAATAAACAGAATCATTCTTATCCTGGTAAGATTATGTTTTTTAAATCCCAGTTAAAATATTTCTTCACTTTCACTCACCGAGACGTATCTTAACTGCTAAATATCTGTATCAATATGTTTTTATCAAAGCGGCTAAGTGTGTCTGTATAGTGCAAGTAAGCCCGGAGCAGATCTGTTTCCTGCCTCCCAGCTCTGTGCTCACCTCCCGCTCCCCTGCCTCCCTGTGTATTTCCCACGCTAAGGTTGTGAGCCTAGGATTGGGTATTCATGACTCCTTTGGTTTTCTGATCTTTTCGGCCACTTGCAGCCGTTTGTATCAGTAAGTAGCGCTTTATTTCCATTATCCTTTCTGCTTTCAGCACTGGTGGGATGTGTGACTGATGCTTTAGCTGTTCCTTATTTCTGCTGCATCCTGGTTTTTATTATTGCACCGTTGTGCACACAAACACATGTGGCCCTGGGGTTGGTAAGCTTGGCTGCCACACCCTCCATCTTCCCGGGGGATGCAGGTGTTTGCACTGCATGCTCCCCTCAGCCACTGACTAGGCCCTGTTCCTCCCAGCCGCCCCTCTTGTTGGGCATGGAAACAGTTGCTGCCCTGCTAGATGTAAACAGTGTTTCCAGGCCTCTCAGCTTTTGGTTTGTGGAGCTCATGCATTGCCTTTTTTCTGTTTAAAGCTCTGGCTTATTCTTCCTTCGGGCGATCTGCTTCTTATCTTGGTAATTTGTAGGGTTTTTTTTCTTCTTCTATATTTTGGGAATACATCTTTCACTGGTTTACCTGTTACTAATATGTGTCAGCTGATGATATATCTTCACTTTTCTGACATTTTTTGGTGAGAAGACTTTTTTTTAATGTTTATGTACTCAAAGAATAAAGCATCTCATGGCTTGCTTTTTGTTGTTGTTGGTTTTTTTTTTTTTTTTTTTTTTTCGAGACAGGGTTTCTCTGTGTAGCCCTGGCTGTCCTGAAACTCACATTGTAGACCAGGCTGGCCTCGAACTCAGAAATCCGCCTGCCTCTGCCTCCTGAGTGCTGGGATTAAAGGCGTGCGCCACCACGCCCGGCTGCATTTTTTTATCTAAAGAATTTCCCTCCCCCAGGGACAGAAACTGTAATGCTCCTTCTTGGGCCTTTTTTTTTTTTTTTTTAATTCTGGTTTTGTGTTTCATATTTGTCAGTTTTCCCAGAATTGACTCTGTGTGTGGTAAGGGTTGGGTTTGATTTTCTTTTTCATCTGTGGGTGACTATTTATGGAAGTACAGTGACTACCCTGGAATATCGGTTGCGGTCAGCCCATGAGTGTGGCGTGTCCCCATTCTAGAGGCCATGTTCTGATGGGACCTTTCGGATGATGTATGGCTGTGGCCATTCTGACTTCTAGGTGGATGTGTCCCACTAGCACTTTCCATCATCAGAGGGGGCTTTTCCATGTGTCTGCGTCGCCTTCGCCTGCTGTGGATGTATGTGTGCATGTGTGTGCATGTCTCTGTGTGCATGTGTTTGTATGTGTATGAGTGTGCACATGTGTATGGCTGTGCTTGTGTGTGTATGTGTGTGGGTATGTCTGCTTGTGTGAGTATGTGTGTATGCTCTTGTGTACATGTGTCTGTGTGTGTGCGTGTGTCTCTATGTGTGTGTGTCCTCTGACTTTACTCTCCACTGTTGTTGGGTTGGTTATTCTTTTTTTTTTTTTAAGATTTATTTATTTGTTATATGTAAGTACACTATAGCTGTCTTCAGACAGTCCAGAAGAGGGCATCAGGATCCCATGACAGATGGTTGTGAGCCACCATGTGGTTGGCTGGGATTTGAACTCAGATCCTTTGGAAGAGCAGTCAGTGCTCTTAACCGCTGAGCCATCTCGCCAGCCCCTGGGTTGGTTATTCTTGATTCCTTTTGTTCTCACATAAACTTGATGACCATTTTGTTGAGATTCCTAGAGTAGCACGCTAGGATTTTGAGGCGGTTGGGAAGCTCTGGCCTTACTACTGTTCTGTGTGTAAGCATGGATTCTCTGTCCACTTATGTGACCCCCGAGTTGTTGTCTGTGAAGTGAAGTTGATGACTTCCATTCAGTCATCATCTGAGAATATTAAATGGAAAGTTCCATAAATAAGCAACTCATAGGTTTTCTGTGTCACATTATTCGGAGTGGATGATAAAATGTCACTC
Source organism: Mus caroli (assembly GCF_978045245.1). Taxonomy (NCBI): domain Eukaryota; kingdom Metazoa; phylum Chordata; class Mammalia; order Rodentia; family Muridae; genus Mus; species Mus caroli. Next base: position 23,123,970 of record NW_028227273.1, on the reverse strand, counting down.
TGTCCTGCCTGGAACATGAGTTGTCCTTTTGTTCAGGGTATCTGGGTGCGTGTTGCCTTCCTGTTGGTCCTTCATAATCCTCTGGTTACAGATCAACTGTCTAGGTCCTGCTTGTGTTGAGCTAACTGTAATTTCACTTAGTAAAATATATGCTAAGGGTAGTATTACTAGTAATTTCAATATTAGACAGGTGGATCTGTGTGAGTTCAAGGCTAGGCTGGTCTACAGAGCAAGTTCCAGGACAGTCATTGCTATACAGAAAAAACCCAGCTGAAAAAATAAGTCTGCTTGTCTTTATATTTTACTCTGAGAGCTCCATTCATTTTAATTTATTGCTATTATTGATGTATTAGCAATGTTCTTTACGCTTTTACTTAGTTCCCATTCCATTTTAAATATTTATTTATTTATTTATTTTTGATGTTCAGCATTTTCTTTTTTATTGGATTTTTTATGTTTAATATTTTGTTTATAAATTGTTTTTTACTAGATATTTTCTTTATATACATTTCAAATTTCAAATGCTATCCCAAAAGTTCCCTATACCCTCCCCCGGCCCTGCTCCCCTACCCACCCACTCCCACTTTTTGGCCCTGGCGTTCCCCTGTACTGGGGCATAGAACGTTTTCAAGACCAAGGGGCCTCTCTTCCCAGTGATGGCCGACTAGGCCATCTTCTGCTACATATGCAGCTAGAGACACAAGCTCTGGGAGTACTGGTTAGTTCATATTGTTGTTCCACCTATAGGGTTGCAGACCCCTTCAGCTCCTTGGGTGCTTTCTCTAGCTTCTCCATTGGGGGCCCTGTGTCCCATCTTATAGATGACTATGAGCATCCACTTCTGTATTTGCCAGGCACTGGCATAGCCTCATACGAGAAAGCTATACCAGGGTCCCTTCATCAAAATCTTGCTGGCATATGCAATAGTGTCTGGGTTTGGTGGCTGATTATGGGATGGATCCCCGGGTGGGGTAGTCTCTGGATAGTCTATCCTTTCGTCTTAGCTCCAAATTTTGTCTCTGTAACTCCTTTCATGGGTATTTTGTTCCCTATTCTAAGGAAGAACAAAGTATCTAGCCACTGGTCTTCCCTCTTCTTGATTTTCTTCTGTTTTGCAAATTGCATCTTGGGTGTTCTATGTTTCTGGGCTAATATCCACTTATCAGTGAGTGCATATCTAATGACTTCTTTTGTGATTGGGTTTCCTCACTAAGGATGATATTCTTCAGATACATCCATTTGTCTAAGAATTTCATAAATTCATTGTTTTTAATAGCTGAGTAGTACCCCATTGTGTAAATGTACCACATTTTCTGTATCCATTCCTCTGTTGAGGGACATCTGGGTTCCTTCCAGCTTCTGGCTATTATAAATAGGGCTGTTATGAACATAGTGTAGCAAGTGTTCTTATTACCAGTTGGAACTTCTTCTGGGTATATGCCCAGGAGAGGTATTGCTGGATCTTCCAGTAGTATTATGTCCAATTTTCTGAGAAACCTCTAGACTGACTTCCAGAGTGGTTGTACAAGCTTGCAATCGCACCAGCAGTGGAGGAGTGTTCCTCTTTCTCCACATCTGCATCTGCTATCACCTGAATTTTTTATCTTGGCCATTCTGACTGGTATGAGGTGGAATCTCAAGGTTGTTTTGATTTGCATTTCTGTGATAATTAAGGATGTTGAACATTTTTTCAGGTGCTTCTCAGCCATTCGGTATTCCTCAGTTGAGAACTCTTTGTTTAGCTCTGAACCCCATTTTTAGTGGGGTTATTTGAATTTCTGGAGTCCAGTTTTTTGAGCTCTTTGTATATATTGGATATTAGTCCCCTATCAGATTTAGGATTGGTAAAAATCCTTTCCCAATCTGTTGGTGGCCTTTTTGTCTTATTGACAGTGTCTTTGGCCTTACAGAAACTTTGCAATTTTATGAGGTCCCATTTGTCAATTCTTGATCTTACAGCACAAGCCATTGCTGTTCTGTTTAGGAATTTTTCCCCCATGTCCATATCTTCGAGGCTTTTCCCTACTTTCTCCTCTATCAATTTCAGTGTCTCTGGTCTTATGTGGAGGTCTTTGATCCACTTAGACTTGAGCTTTGTACAAGGAGATAAGAGTGGATCAATTCACATTCTTCTACATGATAACCGCCAGTTGTGCCAGCACCGTTTGTTGAAAATGCTGTCTTTTTTCCACTGGTTGGTTTTAGCTCCCTTGTCAAAGATCAAGTGACCATAGGTGGGTGGATTCATTTCTGGGTCTTCAGTTCTATTCCATTGATCTACCTGTCTGTCACTGTACCATGCAGTTTTTTTTTTTTTTTTTTTTTTTTTTTTTTAATCACAATTGCTCTGTAGTACAGCTTAAATTCAGGCATGGTGATTCCACCATAGGTTCTTTTATTGTTGAGAATAGTTTTTGCTATCCTAGGTTTTTTATTTTTCCAGATGAATTTGCAAATTTCCCTTTCTATCCCAGTGAAGAATTGAGTTGGAATTTTAGTGGGGATTGCTTTGAATCTGTAGATTGCTTTCGGTAGGATAGCCATTTTTTACTATATTAATCCTGCCAATCCATGAGCATGGGAGATCTTTCCATCTTCTGAGATCTTCTTTAATTTCTTTCTTCAGAGACTTCCTTAGTTAGAGTCACACCAAAGTATTTTATATTATTTGACTATTGTGAAGGGTGTTGTTTCCGTAATTTCTTTCTCAGTCCATTTATCCTTTGTGTAGAGAAAGGCCATTGATTTATTTGAGTTAATTTTATATCCAGCTATGTACTTAAGCTGTTTATCAGGTTTAGGAGTTCTCTGGTGGAATTTTTGGGGTCACTTATATATACTATCCTATCATCTGCAAATAGTGATATTTTGACTTCTTCCTGTCCAATTTGTATCCCCTTGATGTCCTTTTGTTGTCGAATTTCTCTGGCTAGAACTTCAAGTACTATATTGAATAGGTAGGGAGAAAGTGGGCAGCCTTGTCTAGTCTCTGATTTTAGTGGGATTGCTTCGAATTTGTCTCCATTTAGTTTGATGTTGGCTACTGGTTTGCTGTATATTGCTTTTATTATGTTTAGGTATGGGCATTGAATTCCTGATAGACTTTTATCATGAAGGGCTGTTAGATTATGTCAAATGCTTTCTCATCATCTAATGAGATGATCATATGATATTTGTCTTTGAGTTTGTTTATATAGTGGATTACGTTGATGGATTTCCGTATATTAAACCATCCCTGCATCCCTGGGATGAAGCCTACCTGGTCATGATGGATGACTGTTTTGATGTGTTCTTGGATTCACTTTGTGAGGATTTTTTTTTTTTTTTTTTGGTTTTTCGAGACAGGGTTTCTCTTTATAGCCCTGGCTGTCCTGGAACTCACTTTGTAAACCAGCTGGCCTCAAACTCAGAGATCCACCTCCCTCTGCCTCTCGAGTGCTGTGATTAAAGGCGTGCGCCACCACACCCGGCTTTTTCTGAGGGTTTTATTGAGTATTTTTGCATCGATATTCATAAGGGAAACTGGTCTGAAGTTCTCTTTCTTTGTTGGATCTTTGTGTGGTTTATGTATCAGAGTAATTGTGGCTTCATAGAATGAATTGGGTAGAGTACCTTCTGTTTCTATTTTGTGGAATAGTTTGAGGAGAGTTGGAATTAGGTCTTCTTTGAAGGTCTGATAGAACTCTTCACTAAACCCATCTGGTCCTGAGTTTTTTTTGGTTGGGAGACTATTGATGACTGCTTCCATTTCTTTAGGGGAAATGGGACTGTTTAGATCGTTAATCTGATCCTGATTTAACTTTGGTACCTGGTATCTGTCTAGGAAGTTGTCCATTTCATCCAGTTTTTCTAGTTTTGTTGAGTATAGCCTTTTGTTGTAAAATCTGATGATGTTTTGGATTTACTCAGGTTCTGTTGTTATGTCTCCCTTTTCATTTTTGCTTTTGTTCATTGGGATACTGTCCCTGTGCCCTCTAGTTAGTCTGGCTAAGGGTTTATCTATCGTGTTGATTTTCTCAAAGAACCAACTCCTGGTTTGGTTGATTCTTTGAATGGTTCTTTTTGTTTCCACTTGGTAGATTTCAGCCCTGAGTTTGATTATTTCCTGCTGTTTACTCCTCTTGGGTGAATTTGCTTCCTTTAGTTATAGAGCTTCTAGGTGTGCTGTCAGGCTGCTAGTGTATGCTCTCCCCTAGTTTCTTTTTGGAGGCACTCAGGGCTATGACTTTCCCTCTTAGGACTGCCTTCATTTTGTCCCATAAGTTTGGGTATGTTGTGGCTTCATTTTCATTAAACTCTAAAAAGTCTTTAATTTCTTTATTTCATCCTTGACCAAGGAATCATTGAGTAGAGTGTTGTTCAGTTTCCACATGAATGTTGGCTTTCTATTATTTATGTTATTATTGAAAATCAGCCTTAGTCAATGGTGATCAGATAGGATGCATAGGATAATTTCAGTATATTTGTATCTGTTGAGGCCTGTTTTGTGACCAGTTATATGGTCAATTTTGGAGGAGGTACCATGTGGCGCTGAGAAGAAGGTATATCCTTTTGTTTTAGGATAAAATGTTCTGTAGATATCAATTAAATCCATTTGTTTCATAACTTCTGTTAGTATCCATGTGTCTCTGTTTAGTTTCTGTTTCCAGGATCTTTCCATTGGTGAGAGTGGGGTGTTGAAGTCTTCCACTATTATTGTGTGAGGTGCAATGTGTGCTTTGAGCTTTACTAAAGTTTTGGGGTTTTTTTTGTTTTCTGTTTTTTTTTTTAATGAATGTGGCTGCCCTTGTATTTGGAGCATAGATATTCAGAATTGAGAGTTCATCTTGGAGGATTTTACCTTTGATGAGTATGAAGTGCCCCTCCTTGTCTTTTTTGATAACTTTGTGTTGGAAGTCAATTATATTCTATATTAGAATGGGTACTCCAGTTTGTTTCTTCAGACTGTTTGCTTGGAAAATTGTTTTCCAGCCTTTCACTCTGAGGTAGTGTCTGTCTTTTTCCCTAAGGTGGGTTTCCTATAAGCAACAAGATGTTGGGTCCTGTTTGTGTAGCCAGTCTATTAGTCTATTGCCGCAGACCCTCTGGATCCCTTTGTCTGTGTGGGTCTCTGGGGCAGGTGGGCAAAGCGTAGGAGGAAATGACAGACAGACCAACAGGAGAGATTGTGTAGAATCTGAATGTATTGTGTCAGGTCCAACATCAAACTTTTTATACCAAAGAAATAACAAGAAACCAGGCAAAATACAATCCACCAAGTTACAGTGACACAATACAAAAGGAATGAATACATCAAAAGAAGGTGGGGACCAGGCTGCTGCCACAAAAGAAGGGGGCCAGGTGTAAACTAGTCTATTGTAAAACCCACCACCAGGGGTTCTGCACTAGCAGACCTTATCATGAATACTGCAATACCCCAACACCCTATTTCCTGGGTCTACAGAAGAATATACCATCTTGCTTCTAATGTGAAGCTCTATACCTATCTGTAGAGAAGATCTCTGTCTCAGTGGGATTCCCTAGTTCTATTGTTCCCTAGTTTGGGTGAGAATTGCTACTGTCCTTGGTAAATATTTTGTAGACCAGCTCTGAGTCTTTGTAATGCTTAATTAGTAACTGAATAGGTAACTTCCTTTCTGAAGTCCTGCTGGATTTCAAGCTCAGATTTCAAGTTTGCAGGCTACTGGGACCTTGGAACACTGTAACAGAATTTAATCTTAAAAGGCATTTATAATAAAATATTAAAAGAGAGCTCATAGATCCATATACCAGACTAACTCGGGAATAGAGTATGAGTATATGGTTAAATGAGAATGCCAAAACTCCAGGAGGTGAGCTTCCTTGAAACTCTTTTCCTTGTTGAGTGCTTACAGACTTTCAGCCTGTCAAGCAGACCCGACCGGAGGGCGTGGCAGTCTATGTCTTTTTATTGGGGAATTGAGTCCATTGATGTTAAGAGAAATTAAAGAAAAGTAATTGTTGCGTCCTGGTTTTTTTTTTTTTTTTTTTTTTTTTTTTTGGTTGTTAAAGTGGGGTTCTGTTCTTGCGGCTGTCTTCTTTTAGGTTTGTTGACGGATTACTTTCTTGCTTTTTCTAGGGTGTAGTTTCCATCCTTGTGTTGGTGTTTTCCCTTTATTATCCTTTGAAGGTCTGGATGCGTGGAAAAATATTGTGTGAATTTGGTTCTATCATGGAATACTTTGGTTTCTCCATCTATGGTAATTGAGAGTTTTGCTGGGTATAGTAGCCTGGGCTGGAACTTGTGTTCTCTTAGGGTCTGCATAACATCTGTCCAGGATCTTCTGGCTTTCATAGTCTCTGGTGAGAAGTCTGGTGTAATCTAATAGGCCTGCCTTTATATGTTACTTGACCTTTTTCCCTTACTGCTTTTAATATTTTGTCTTTATTTAGTGCATTTGTTGTTCTGATTATTATGTGTCGGGAGGAATTTCTTTTCTGGTCCAGTCTATTTGGAGTTCTGTAGGCTTCTTGTCTGTTCATGGGCATCTCTTTCTTTAGGTTTGGGAAGTTTTCTTCTATAAATTTGTTGAAGATATTTGCTGGCCCTTTAAGTTGAGAATCTTCATTCTCATCTACTCCTATTATCCACAGGTTTGGTCTTCTCATTGTGTCCTGGATTTTCTGGATGTTTTGAGTTAGGATCTTTTTGTGTTTTGCATTTTCTTTGGTTGTTGTGCCGATGTTCTCTATGGAATCTTCTGCACCTGAGATTCTCTCTTCCATCTCTTGTATTCTGTTGCTGATGCTCGCATCTATGGTTCCAGATTTCTTTGCTAGGGTTTCTTATCTCCAGCGTTGTCTCATTTTGGGTTTTCTTTATTGTTTCTACTTCCCTTTTTAGATCTTGGATGATTTTGTTCAATTCCACCACCTGTTTGGTTGTGTTTTCCTGTATTTCTTTAAGAACTTCTACCTCTTTAGCAGTGTTCTCCTTTATTTCTTTAAGTGAGTTATTAAAGCCCTTCTTGATGTCCTCTACCAGCATCATGAGATATGATTTTAAATCCGAGTCTTGCTTTTCGGGTGTGTTGGGGTATCCAGGACTGACTGAGGTGGGAGGGCTGGGTTCTGATGATAGTGAGTGGTCTTGGTTTCTGTTGGTAAGATTCTTACGTTTGCCTTTTGCCATCTGGCAATCTCGGAGTTCGTTGTTATAGTTGTCTCTGGTTGGAGCTTGTTCCTCCTGTGATTCTGTTAGCCTCTGTTGGTAGACCTGGGAGTCTAGCTCTCTCCTGAGTTTCAGTGGTTAGAGTACTCTCTGCAGGCAAGCTCTCCTCTTGCAGGGAAGGTGCACAGATATCTGGTGTTCAGACCTGCCTCCTGGCTAAAGATGAAGGCCCGAAACAGACCTGTTCCAGAAGCTGTGTAGCTTCTCCAGTCTGCTCCCTCACCCTTTGCAGTCCGCTCGTTTGTATTTAGGGACCTGTGCAGACTAGTCTCTGAGGGACCCAGGACCTAAATATTAATTTTTATGTATGTCTCTTTGAGAGTGGATGAGCATGTGTTGGGGGGTTCTGTGTGCCATGGAGGCCAGATGAAGGTGTTGGATTCTTCAGAGTGCAGTCTCAGGTGCTGCTTGTATGCTCTCTTGCTATGTGGGTGCTGGGATCTGAACTCTGCTCTTCAAGATTGCACAGCAAACTCCCTTAACCCAAGTCATAAATAGTGGCTGTTTTCTGTTTTCGTTTTGTTTGTTTTTGTTGTTGCTGTCATTGGTTTTGTTTTATCTTGTTTTTGATGCAGCATCTTTGCATAGTCCCGGCTAACTTAGAATTCCTTGAAGTCAGTGAGGTCTTCTCTCCTTGCTTCTGCCTCCCCGTGCTGGGATTGTGGTATGTATGCAGCACCACGCCCAGCTCTTGCTTCCTGCTTGACTCTGCTCTGCGTGCGCTCCTACCTTTTCTTTTTCTGCACTCTTTACTTCCCTACTGTGTATGAACTGCACTCTGAATATGCTACTTAGCAATCACCATAGATCCTTTAATGTACACACTTCACACTGCTTAAAGTCAATCATTCTTTTTTTTTTTTTTTTTTTTTGCTTTTCGAGACAGGGTTTCTCTGTATAGCCCTGGCTGTCCTGGAGCTCACTTTGTAGACCAGGCTGGCCTCAAACTCAGAAATCCGCCTGCCTCTGCCTCCCGAGTGCTGGGATTAAAGGCGTGCGCCACCACGCCCGGCCAAAGTCAATCATTCTTACCCTCTTCCTACACAATTTGAATCCTTAGAAGCTGAGATGTCTTGGTTCTATTTTAGCACCCCTGTAAGGTAGACATCATTATAATAGTTTTTCTGTAATATTTTATTTCACGTCTATGTTTGCACATTTATATTCATAACTTCCTCTTAGGATAACTTTGGGTTTTTTGCCTATGTATACTTTTTGTTGTTGTTGTTGTTGTTGTTGTTGTTTGTCCTTTCCAGTGGCATTTTTACTGGATATAGAATTTTGGAAGTTTCTCCCTGTAGACAGAAGGGTTAGGCTGCTGTCATGGTAAGAAGTCCAGTATCTGATCAGTCCTCACTGTTGTAGGTGGTTTATCCTGCCTTTTTGTTAGTTTTGGATGCTTTGAAGGCGTCTTCCCTTTGTACTGTGCAGTTTTATTTGGATATATGCAGGTAGAAATTTCTTTTTGCTACTCCTGTTTGACACTCTGGGTCTTCCTAGATCTGGAGATTGGCATCTAAGCAAGTCTTGTATCTGCTACAGCTTGTCCCTTTGGGAACACGCCTTTAGCCTTATCCATTTCCTGTTTCTCTCTTCAACTGTGTCTATTCCACTGCTTGATCCAGCCGCCCCATTAATAATCATCAAAATGTCTTTTCTTTCTGCACATCTCACTGCTATTCATTTTCCCGCCTGCTCTCAAGCTCGTCTCTCATGTCCTTAACATCTTAAGTATTATCTATCACTGTGTGCTAACTAGTTTAATGTCGGGAGCTTTGTTATGTCTAATTCTACACCCTGTGTCTGTTGAGCCTGATTTATGATGTCTCCTCTTCTTGTGACTTTCTAATTTATTACTGAGAGATGCTTGTTTAATTAGAATTTTATAGATGGCAGTGCTTTGATGCCTTCAGATACACTGACTTGTGCATTTCCCAGAAAGCCCCACCGCCCCAGAACACCGGGGGCCTAGCAGCTTCTCCTGGCTCCTTTCTTTTTTATGGTTTGGCCACTTTGAAATTGTACATTGGCGGTCTGGAGTGTGTCCCTTGTGTGCATGCACACACACACATACACACACACACACACCCCACATCCCACACACACCAGCAGGTGTGTGTGTGAATATGATTTTGAGTTAGCTCAACAGTATATTCTATAAAATTATAGTTGTTTTAAGTTGGAGTTATTTTAATCAAGAGATTTGTTCAGCACTTCTGATTTACCAGAATTGGACATTAATTTTCTTTTTTAAAGTCTACCTTTTGGGGAGTTTCTTAATATTTGAACTTTTGTGTAGGGGTGTGGCCACAATGAGGAGCTCTGAAGTTTATTGTCCAGTGTTCTGTTCTTGGAATATTTTTTATGACAGTTTAAAAAAACACCATTTTATATAATTATCAAGACTGTAATATTTCATCATTTACTGAATCCACTTTATCAGGGTGTGATTTGGTATTATTTGGTTTTCAAGAAATCTTACAGGAGAAAGCTCTGAGAGTCATGCTGTGCTCATCACTTATCCCCGTGAGAGCAGAGCCTGCTCGCGAAGGCAAAGATGAGAAATGGTCTAGAAATCCAACCTGCAGCTGTGTTCTGGGTGTGCATGTGCCTTCATCTCGCTGTGTGATGCTGTTCCCGGGGAGATGTGAACAGGTGTTTACTCACCCTATGTAGGAGCCGACAATGCACCACAGTAAGGAGATCGCCAAGGCCCATCTTGGTGAACCAATGAGTTTTATTGAGGCCACTTACAGAAATATGGGTGAAAGGTTATTGATAGGAGCAGAAGTGATCAGAGACAGCTGTGTCACCCAAAGCCCACCCCAGAGTGGGTGACGGATGGCTCATGAAAGGTAGAAACTGGGAGCGCACAGCCTGCAGTTAGCTCAACAGGCTGGAGAGTGTTTCTTTCCCGCAGCTTAGGTAGTCTTCATAGCTTTCAGGCAGTGGGTCAGGTCTGTCTCTTCCACCTGTGCATGTGCAGGGAGGGAGGGAGGGAGGGAGGGATGTATTGTATCTGGTCGGTTTCAGGAACTTCCTGATGGATTTGAGCTGTTTACTTCCTGAGTTGAAGGCACTTTTCCCTATAGGATGAGGAATTTTTATCTCAGAAGAACGGCTGCATAGCAGTTTTCTCCAGGAAACAACAAAGCAAACAAAACAGACAAACAAACCTCTTGGTGTCATGGAGCACTGTAGAAGTGATTAAAAATAACTCACTGTAAAGGCTGAAGTCATGTGACCTATTTTCCTCTTCTGTCCTTCACTCTCACATTTAGGTTTTAGGAGAAGTTTCAGCACCACCTCTGCTTCTTCTCAAAAAGAGATTAACAGGAGAAATGCTTTTGCCAAGTGAGTATTGAGAAGCCTTAGAAAACTGCCTTTCAAGATGAACATGCCAGGATTCTGTGAAGGAAGAAAAATGGAGTTTTGTGTCGTACACCCCGCTTGGTAGAATGTTAGCACGTAAGAGAGAAGGTGTGACCGGTGTGTTGAGTTCTTCTTCCCTCATTTAAAAGCTCAATTAAACATGTCACAAGTGGCTAAACGCAGCCCACTGTGTGTGTCTTCTCTTCTAAGAGGTTAGTATGGCTGCTAATAGAAGCCAGGGGAATTCACTTTGTTTTCGTTGGGTAAGAAAGGTTGATTTTGAACTCCTGTTTACTGAGTTAATCAGATCTGATTTAATATGCTCAGCCATGCATGCAGGAAATAAAGAAATATAAGGCCCGTTTGCATAAGGCACTCCCAGAATTATTATTATTTTAAATGCTTTGGCTTCCCCCTAGTAGTGTACACTCCTCAAACCCATCACGGATTTGGAGTTTGAAATCGGTCTTCCTGCTCAAATCGCCGAGAGATTAAGGACAGTAACTTTATTCTCCAGTGCACTGGAGATATTCAAGGGCTCTTAGGCAGAATGGAAGACAGGACTGAGAAGAGACTGCCTGGACAGAGAGGATTCTGGGGAAAGAGAGCAGCAGGACTGGTGCGGAGGTTGGTGAGCAAGAGGATGACACCAACAGAAAACTGAGGGAGGAGGCACAGTGCTGCCCCCTGGCAAGGACACGGCAGCAGGCTCAGTGCACACCTTGGGCTGCAGACAGGAGAAACAGCTGGTAGTGCTTACCCGCTTCCTATAGAAAGAACAGGAAATTGAAGTTCTTATGGATAAATATGTTTTATGAGTTCTCGGAGAATGTCACATGCGCACAGTATATTTTGATCATATTCACCCTTATTCCCTTCTAGACCCATCCCATACTCCCTTCCAAATTCATGTCTTCTTTTCTTAAATCCACCGTGCCTATTTTATATTCATATAAACTCATCTGTTATCCCCGCCTCTCTGAAAATCCTCCCCCACCCCCACCAATGGTCCATTTATAGTTTTCTGGCTTCATAGACACTCCAAGTTAAGCAGATCTAAAGCCCCAATGCTAGGATCTCGATATAAATGAGAACAGGTGATATTTGTCTTTATGGGCCTGGGTTACCTTAGTGTCATGTTTTCCAATTCCATTGATTTGCCTGCAAATTTCACAGTTTAGTTTTTCCTTACGGAGGAATAAGATGCCATTGTGTTAGGGGTACCATATTCTTATCTGTTCACATCCTCACCACCGTGAATTTAGCAACAAGACACAGATGAATACGTACGTGCCTTGGTAGTAGGCACATACCCAGGAGTTGTAGCTGGGTCACGTGGTAGTTGTTGCCGTTGTGATTTTTCGAGGACCTGCCAGACTGATTTCCATAGTGGCTGCACCTGTTTGAACTCTCACCAACACTGCATAATGGTTCATTTCCCTCAGATCCTATCCATCAAGAAACATGAAACTGGGGCTGGAGAGGTGGCTTAGTAGTTAAGAGCACTAGCTCTCTATGATTGAGTCCAGTCCCAGGGGCTCTAACTCCTGCCTCTGCCCTCTGCAGGCGCTGTGCATACTGTGACACAGAGACAAACATGCAGGCTAAACGTCCATACATATAAAATACAGGAAACATTAAAAATAAAAATACTAAAGATAATGAAACTCATAATAGTTATTAAGTTTTTGTTTTGTGAATGTTTTACCTATATTTGTGTCTGTGTACAGTTTGCATACTTGGTGCCAATGGGGGTAGAAAAGGGTATCAGATCCCTCAGAACTGGAGTTACAGACTTGTGAGCCATCATGTGGGTGCTGGGAATTGAACCTGGATCCTCTGGAAGAGCTGCCAGTGCTCCTAACTTCTGAGATTTTTCTCCAGCCCCTTCAAAGTAGCTTTAATTTACATTTCCCTGATGGCAAAGAGTGGATGGTGAATACTTTAAAAAATATTTGTTAGTCATTGCAGTTTCTGAGAAATCTTTGTTCAGTTCCATTGCCCACATTTTAAAAGGGATGTCTGTTTACTGCATGTTTATTTTTTTTTGTTTTTTGTTTTGTATATTCTAGACACACACACATATATTCCAATTATATATATGTAATTATATATATCCATCCCTATATCATCTATCTATATCTATCATCAATCTATCTCTATTTATCTGTCTCTTTATATCTATCCATCTATTTATCTCTCCATCTCTGTCTCTGTCTCTGTCCATCTCTATCTCTGTCTCTCTCTGCCTGTGGACTGCCTCTTCACTGAATTAACAGTTTGCTTTGTGATACAGAAACTTTCATTACTTGCAGTTCTACTCGTTGATCATTGGTTCCCAACAGGAAGTCCTCTCTCTCCTCAAGCCCCTTCCTGAAGCACGCTTTGTCCTCTTCTCTCCTAGCCCTCTGAGTGTTTTGGTTTAGTGTTAAGATCTTCGATCCACTTTGAAATTGATCTGTGTGCTGGGGATTCGAGAAGGATCAACTTTCAATCTTTATGTGAACATCCAGTTTTCTCAGCACTGTTTGTTGAAGATACTGTCATTTCTCCAGTGTGTATTTTGGCATCCTTGTAAAAACCCAGGTGGCTGTAGGTACAGGGGCTTGGATATATCTGGATTCCTGGTTCCCGCACCTGCTCAGTGTGCCTGGCTTTGTGCCACCGCTGTGTGTTTTCACCATGGCTCTCTAGGATAATTTCAAGTCAGGGGTGGTGGTACTTCCAGCAGAGTTTCCATTGTCCACGGTCATTTTGGATACTTAGGGTCTTTTTTATTTCCATGTGAATGTTAAGATTGTGGTTTGTTCTCAGTTTCTGCTTAGAGTTGCATTGGGATTTCTATTGGACTGCATTGAATCTGTATATTAATTTGGGTGCAGTAGCTGTTTTCAGGATGTTAATCCTGACAATCATGAGATGAGAGGTCTCTCCATCTCTCTCTCTCCAGGGTCATAAGGTTTTCAGTGTATGTGGCTGCCCTCATGGTTTCCTTACCAGGCTGTCTTTAATAGGAAGGTTGTTGGTTTTGATATTCTGGTGTATAACTTACCCCTTTGCTTTGCATGTTGGTCAGTTCTGGGAGTTTCCTGGTGGAGATTTTGGGGTCCTTCATATACAGAATCATGTCATCTGTACATAGTTACACTTGTTCATTTCAGGTAAAAATCTAGTGACCGTTTGTGATAAAAACTGGAGGGAACATAAACAACAAAGACTAGATATGGTGAACCAAAAGCCACCATCTTATTAAGTGGAGAAAAATATGAAGGATTCCCACTCAGATGAGGAGACAAAGCGCCCTCTTTTCCCTCCTGCTCAGTATAATGCTTTAAGTCCTCAGTGGAAATACGCTTCTGTTGAAACCATAGTTATTCCTTACGAGTCTTGATGATGGAACTCTAGGGTGCAGTGTTTTCTGATTACTGTTCGTGGGAACATTAGACTTGGACACTGGCAGGACTCAGCCGTGTGCCCGTTGGACGGTTCTGCAAACTTGCTGGTGTGCTGGTGTTTGCCCGGAGGAAAAGGGGGTTGTTGATGACTGATCAACGTGGTGCTACTGATTTTTAATTATTCGTACTTCAGAGCAAATGTAGAAAACAGGGACAGTGAAATTCCTGGCTGTGTGAGGCTGAGATTGTATGAGGTGTCAGGCACTTGGTGAGTGTTCAGAAAATACAGCCTATTGCTATGATTTTTCTGAAAAAAAAAATGTCGGCAGCTTCGTCAGGCTACAAAAAGCATCCATTTGGTGTGAGTTGGGAGACCGAGGGAATGGATGTTTTGTGTAGGAGTAGAACTCATATGTTGCTTTTGTGCGTTCAGTAAAAATTTGTTTCTGTGTGTTGCATTTTACATTTGATGGGATAAACAATTGTAAATGCTTTGATTCTATTCACTTCCTTTCTTCCTTTTGCCCCTCTTTCCTTTTTGAAATAGTTCTTCATATTGTCCAAGCTGGCCCTGAACTTCCGATCCCCTGACTCCAGCCCCCTGGCTGCTTGTCTTACAGACATAAGCCACCTTGCCTGGCTCCTTATTTTCTGTTTTAAGGCAGGGTTTCACCTGATAGCCCATGCTGGCCCAGTCTCCCCACGGCATAGCTGAGGTGGTGCTTGAACAATTTGCCGCCGCTTCCTGAGCATCGGAGTTACACGTGGGCGGCCATATTGGGCTTTAAAAGTATTTCCCGATGGCAATTTCTTCAGTTTTTGGAAGGCATGGTTTAGAAAAGTCTCTGAGCTCTGGTGTCCTAGCTATAAATTTTAAATTGTTTTAGTTTTTACTGGGTGCCTAATAGAAACAAACAAGGTACTGTGTGTGGTAGCATATTTAAAACTGTAGCGAATGGGAGCTGGAGAGGTGGCACAGGGGGTTAGAGCCTTCTCAGCATTGCATCCCAATCAAGAAGACTAGAGTTCAGATCTTGCACCCACACAAGTCAGGTATACCAGGAAACTATAACCTCAGCTCTAAGGTGAGTAGAGACAGGAGGATGGCTGGGACTTGATGACTTCCAGCCATGAGTTCAGCGTGAGAATGGCTTCAAAAGAGTCCATGGAAAGTGCAGAAAGCACCCATGCTTTCTCAGCAGACACAGGTACAGACAGATGAACACGTGATGCACTCAGATACACAATGAGTTAATCTGTTAAAAATGCTGAAAAGACAAAGGGTGAAAGAAGTAGGCCCCGCTGCTTCTCTTAGAAGATCTTAGGCAGTTTAGGTAGCAGTGCCACAGCCTGCAGTGGGAGAGGAAAGGAGAGGAGATGAGGAAGGGGAGAGGGAGGGGAGGGGAGGGGAGGGGAGGGAAAGGAAGGGAAGAAGAGACCAGGGGCTTAAAGTGGAAGACTCGTGGTTCCCTTGGCAGGCACTAAATAGCCATCTGGACTTCCCAAGTGAGAGGGCAACAGTGTCTGTCATGAATATCAGGGTCTACTGCCTCCTGTGGACAGAGAGAGGTGCTGGTGTGGGTAGGAGGGGGCTCTGGGGGCAGTACAGGTAGGGGAGGGGCCCTGGGGCCAACATGGGTAGGGTAGGGGGCCCTGGGGCCAGTATGGGTAGGGGAGGGGTCCTGGGTGGCAATATGGGTAGAGGAAGGGATCCTGGGGGCAGTTTGGGTAGGGGGGGCCCTGGGGGCAGTATGGGGAGGGGAGGGGCCCTGGGGGGCAGTATGGGTAGAGGGAGGGCCCTGGGAGCAGTATGGGTAGAGGGAGAGCCCCTGAGGGTAGTCCAGTCTCAGGCCTGCTTTGTTCCAGTCAGGTAGGTGGCAGGTGCTAAGAGGTACCTACACTGTAGGAGAGGCTGTGTTGTAGAAGGGCAGGAATGGTATTGAGCAGAGCCCAGACTCTCTCTTGCCAGCAGAAGGGAGGCAACTGGAGTTCATGGGAAAGACCTATATCTTTACCTAAAATTTATTTTCTAAAGCTGTAGGTTTTAAGATTGTTTTAATGTGAAAATATTTTAAAGTGAAATCACATTCAGAATACCATTTCCTTTTCTTCAACTTACTGACACTAATTAAATTCACGTGCATTTCTCCTAATTGTTTTCTGAAATCCTCTCTCCCTCCCTGCCTCTCGTGTGTGTGTGTGTGTGTGTGTGTGTGTGTGTGTGTGTGAATATATATTTTTATGGGTGTTGTTAAAAGATTCAAAAGAGAAAAAACTTTTAGAAATTGGAAGTATATTCCTAATATGGCCATTTCCAATTTTAAAAATTAGAATCTCAAAAATAAAGAAAAAATTCCAAGTGTCCTTTTACTGTAAGAATGGAAATTGCCTTTTATATTTAATTAAGGAGAAATGATGACATTAAGATAAAGGCTATTATCTTGTGACAGTAGAAAAACAAAAAGAAAGGGCATTCAGAAGAAGCCTTCTATCTATAATTAAGATTCTTCTGAAGGATAGGAAAGTAAAACTAAATAAATAAAAATACTAATACTTAGCTGCTCAGAAATAAAAATAATAAAGTTATTATGATAAACTTTTCTCTTTTGTAAATTAAATGAATGTGGAGGTGGCAGCAGGAACGGATGTGGAAACTGCATCCCGTGACTCCAGTACCTAAGTCCAATTCTTGCTTTCCCTCCGGACAGGACCAAGACCACCTTGCGCCGCAGCTGGAGCAGTTCCACCACGGCAGGTGGTCTGGAGGGGACCGTGAAGCTCCACGAGGGGTCTCAGGTCCTGCTCACAAGCTCTAACGAAATGGCCACGGTTAGGTACGTGGGTCCCACGGACTTTGCCTCAGGCATCTGGCTTGGACTGGAGCTCCGAAGTGCCAAGGGGAAAAATGACGGTGCCGTGGGTGACAAGCGCTATTTCACCTGTAAGCCGAACTACGGAGTGCTGGTTAGACCAAGCCGAGTGACCTACCGCGGGATTAGTGGGTCAAAGCTCATCGATGAGAATTGTTGAGTTAACCGCCTGAAGCACTGAGCTTCTCTGAATATATATATATGTGCTAGATGAAAAATAAGGTCTATGACAAAGGGTTTACTTTACTTAGTTATTATGTGACAGCTGAAAATAGAGCGACCTTCATAAAAATATCCAAAGGAACACAGGTATGAACTTTGAGGGTCATGGTTCTTTTGAAAGTAATCAGAATGAGCACTTTTTAAAAAGAAAACGTTAGGTCCCAAGAAAATTTTGGGACTTAAAAAAAAAAAAAAAAAAAAAGAACGCGCTACTTAGCACTATGTTGTGGGTCTTTTGCCATCGGGCTTAAGTTTTGCGCATGGTATACGTTCTTCACAGAGTGAAAGTTTTCACCGCCAGCTTCCTGATGTTCACACGACCCATTTCCTGTCCAGTTGTTCTGGAATGTTCCTTTCCATTCTCTGTGGTCTGTTACTAAGAAGTACCTAGAGAGCAGGCACAAGACAGCATCTTTTATATTTTTTTGATAGGCTCATTGGCCCTTCGGGGATAGGCTCCCGTGAGCAGTTAGAACCTGGGAGGACGGTGAGTACCGGGTGATACCTGGCTCTGCTTTGCTCCCATTAACAACCACAGAGATCTCCTTCTCCTGAACCACTGGCTGGTTAACACCGCTGAGCATGAACAAGGGCCTCCTGACTCAGTGTGTGCCTCAGCTCACAGTGTGGCCTCAGGTTTCTCTTCTGCAGCTCGACTGCCCCACCTGAACGCACTACAGGAGACTTGCAGTCAGGCTCGTGAGCTCAAGGCAGAACCTTTTTTGCACACTTAATTTAACATAAGTTCCCAACATGCACAGCACTTTTGACACATGATGCACTTTTTACTTTTTGAGACTTTGCCTTCATTTCCTCCTGGGATATAAATAAAAAAAAACTTTAAAGAAGTATTTCACAGAATAAATTAAAAAATGTGTTAGGCAGGGTGTGTTATCCGTGTGGATGTTCATGGTGTCTGGGCTTGGGGTGGGGTTGGGAGTAGCTGTAGCTGTTGAGTTGTGCCCGCCACACAGCTGCAGAGCCACGGCTGGTTGTTCATTGTCTTGGGCACATGTTAAACTAAGCTTCATGATAGTGATACAATAATGTTACACATGGGTCTTGTGTTACGTATTGAAGTTTCTGTCCTGTTACATGTAAAGATTTATCCACTATTGTAAATATTTAGACTTGAAACTACCACACTAATATTGGAACAGTTTGCTTTATGAAATTAAAAGTATCCTTCCAAATGGAACTTGCTTTTTGCTCAGACATATACTATGCTGATATTTTGCAATATACTATCTTAAATCTTAAATCTGGTCACTTTGTTGCCTTTTTTAAAAAGTGTGGTATTTCAAATAGAGTTATTTTCCTGAAATATATTTGCAAATTCAAGCTGCTTTATAATCCA
Organism: Mus caroli; assembly: GCF_978045245.1. Taxonomy (NCBI): domain Eukaryota; kingdom Metazoa; phylum Chordata; class Mammalia; order Rodentia; family Muridae; genus Mus; species Mus caroli. The sequence goes on along the minus strand of NW_028227273.1, from coordinate 23,105,565 downwards.
GGAATATTTTTATTGACTGAAGAAAATGACTGCTGCAATTCAAAAGTGAACTTATTTTATTATATAGATGATTTCTTAAGAGCTATTTATACCATAATATAAAATCCACGACTGTAGTGAGTCTGTAGTTCTTCCTGTTACTAAATAGTATTCAATAATGTATGTTAGAGACAGAAATGCCAACACCGATGTTATTTTTGAGGTAAAAAAAAACAGTTGTTCTTTTCCCATTTAGATGGGGATATAATGTATGTGCTTACGTATGCTACATGTGCAAGCTAGGTGTTTCCTTTTGTGTTTTGCTTATTAAATGTCATTCTTCTTGAATATCACTTCTTGAATATTAATAAAGAGGGAAGCTATTGGAGCAGTGCTGTGTCTTTTACCCTCTCTGGAGCTGTCTTCAGTGTCTCAGGGACTGTGTGCTCTGAGCTCCCAACCCCACATAAGGGCTCAGAATTCACCTGTCCTTATAACAAAGAGTCTTACAGGTCCTTATTACTATACATGTATGCAATGTATTCTGGTCATATCTCCCTATACCCTACTTGTAGCCCGTCTCCGATGCCCTCACCATGGCTCCCCACCCCCACAAATGCCATTTATTTATGTATTTATTTACTTATTTACAACTCACTAATTCTATCTAGCAGTGCCCGTACGGGTATAGGGCCATCTACTAGAACACAGACAACCTCCCAAGAGCAACCCCCCCTTGAAGAAAACTGATGGCCCCAGCAGCCATCAACTGCTAGTAGCTCCTTGACTTGGGGGTGAGTGGGTATGTGGACCCCTCCCTCACTTCTTCTGGCTTGATGGTGTGCAGACAGACGCAGCTGGTGTGAGTCCGTTCATAAGTGCATTGGTTCTGACATGTCCAGAAGTTTCATGCTTTTTACTCACCAAGAATTATGACTTTAGCCACCCTTCTTCAGCATCACTGAGGAGTTGCTCAAGAATGTGATTCTATGGTTTGTTGTTATTGTTAGAAAGTTGTGAGGGGTGATTTTTAGCGTCCAAAATGTTCTATTTCAAGTGATTCCTTTACAGGTGAAAGTGGACTCCGAGTGTCTCATGCCCATCATCCCCCCATGCTCCTCTCACTTCCCACTGTCCCCCTACTTCTCAGGCTGCTGCTGTGCTCATACCTGACACGCTTCACCTCTCTCCAAAAGACTCGCCTTTCTGCTCATTTCCCATTCTGGCCTTGGATGGAGGGGTGGGCTTTGAGAGCTTCATCCATCAGTTGATCCTCACACCTAGGTCAGTCCTCAGCACCTGCCTGCTACTCCACAAAGTCTGTTCAACAAAAAGAGGCATGGGATGCATTGATGGAGTAAAATGCCAAGCATCACAAAGGTGAGACAGAAAGATCAGGTCATGGGACAGGCTCACTTTACTAGGCAGGAAGGAAGAAGACAAGAGTGGTTCCTGTGCGGTGTAGCAGCTCTGCCCTGTGTCTTAGTCACCTTTCTGTTGCTGTGATAAACACCCTGACCATGGCAACTTAAAGAGGAAAGAGTGTATCTGGGTTTATGTCTCTGGAAGGACTAGAGTCAGTTACCACCATGGTGGTGGAGAGACATGCAGGTAGGAACAGGACACCAAAGACGCCATCTTTGACAGCGTGCTTGAAACAGAAAAAATGAGCAAGGCAGGACGTCCTAAACCTCCCTCAAACAGCACCACCATCTGGGGACCAAGTGTTCAAACCCATGAGCCTATGGAGGACATTCTTCCCCAAACTTCCTGGAGGAGGGGGAAGTAAGAGACAAAGATGGTGAAGTGGCAGAGGAAATGAAGGGGAGAAGACAAGGTCACTGGGACAGCATCCTGTCTGTGGTGTGACCAGTTTAGATCATGGCACTATGTCATTCTCGTGAAGAGAGTGGACTATATCCCATGAAAGCACAAACATGTAGAGGGCAGTTCTGATACTAAAGTCTTGTTCCCCTCCTGGTTCTTGATCTGTCAACGCCATGGGCCAGCTGCTGAGCAGAAGGGATAGGCGGGACTTCCGGTCCCAGGAGGCAAACAGAAAGGCTCAGGATATTCTAAGTTTCTGGGCTAATATCCACTTGTCAGTGAGTGCATACCATCTGTGTTCTTTTGTGATTGGGTTACCTCACTTAGGATCATATCCTCCAGCTGCATCTATTTGCCTAAGAATTTCAAAAATTCATTGTTTTTAATAGCTGAGTAGTGCTCCATTGTGTAAATGTACCACATTTTCTGTATCCATTCCTCTGTTGAGGGACATCTGGGTTCTTTCCAGCTTCTGGCCATTATAAATAAGGCTGCTATGAACATAGTGGAGCATGTGTCCTTATTAGCAGTTGGAACATCTCCTGAGTATATTCCCAGGAGAGGAATTGCTGGATCTTCCGGTAGTATTATGTCCATCCACCAGACTGATTTCCAGAGTGGTTGTACCAGCTTGCAATCCCACCAACAATGGAGGAGTGTCCCTCTTTCTCCACATCCTCGCCAGCATCTGCTGTCACCTGAATTTTTGATCTTTAGCCATTCTGACTGGTGTGAGGTGGAATCTCAGAGTTGCTTTGATTTGCATTTCCCTGATGATTAAGGATGTTGAACATTTTTTAGGTGCTTCTCAGCCATTTGGTATTCCTCAGTTGAGAATTCTTTGTTTAGCTCTGTACCCCATTTTTAAATAGGGTTATTTGATTTTCTGGAGTCCATCTTTTTGAGTTCGTTATATATATTGGATATATTGGATATTAGTCCCTTATCTGATTTAGGATTGCAAAACACATGAAACTCAAGAAGAAGGAAAACCAAAGTGTGGATACTTCATTCCTTCTTAGAATGGGGAACAAAATACCCAGGGAAGGAGTTACAGAGACAAAATTCGGAGCTAAGACAGAAGGAAAGACCATCCAGAGACTACCCCACCCGGGGATCCATCCCATATACAACCACCAAACCCAGACAATATTGCATATGCCAGAAAGATTTTGCTGACAGGACCCTAACATAGCTCTGTCTTATGAGGCTATGCCAATGCCTGGCAAATACAGAAGTGGATACTCCCAGTCATCTATTGGATGGAACATAGGGCCCCTAATGAAGGAGCTAGAGAAAGTATCCAAGGAGCTAAAGGGGTCTGCAACCCTATAGGAGGAAACAACAATATGAGCTAACCAGTACCCCCCAGAGTTGTGTCTGTAATTGCATATGTAGCAGAGGATGGCCTAATCAGCCATCAATGGGAGGAGAGGCCCTTGGTCTTGTGAAGATCATATGCCCCAGTACAGGGGAATGCCAGGGCCAGGAAGCGGGAGTGGGTGGGTTGGGGAGCAGGGCAGGGGGAGGGTATAAGGGGCTTTGGGGATAGCATTTGAAATGTAAATGAAGAAAATATCTAATAAAAATAAATAAATAAAGCAGAAAGGCTCAAGGAGAGGAGAGATAGAGTTCGCCATGCTTCTGGTGGAGAAAAGGTAACCAGCCACATGAGATCTCGAAACGGAGTGGCCACACAGACTGTTCCTACAGCGGGTGGTCAGGGATCGTTAGTAGAGACTATATTCAACTGAGCAACTAAAGTTAGGGCAGGTGGGAGATGCGGAGATAAGAATATTGATAAGGACAAGCTTTTCCAGGCAGCAGATAGTGGTGCCCAGCAATTGTGTCAGAAGGCAAGTTGAAAATAAACAACCTGTGTGGTGTGTGGTGTGTGTGTGTGTGTGTGTGTGTGTGTGTGTGTGTGTGTGTGTGTGTGATATCAGTGGGTTCAGGTGAAGCTGGGTGGGGGCTGGTAATGTGGCCTGTTCCTGGAGCTCAGGCTGGGTAGCAAAGCTACACACAACACAAACACATTGGTCTCTAATGCTAAATAATTTCATTTTAGAGTTTTGAGTTTGAATCTGTTTAGAATTTGTGCTACTAGTACTTAAATTCATTGACCAATGGCTAGAAACATAACATGTTAGGATCGTTTTAATTGAGAAACATTACTGAGTGATTTTAACAGTTGGTTAGACATTTGTTACCTAGAGGATTGACTCAGAGACATTCAGTATATAATGCACCATTGTGAGCCCAAAGAAAAGTTTAAAACTGCATTATACCCTTTGCTCCATTATATTTGCTTACTCATACTACAAGTACATTTGTTCATATTTTCATATGTGTTTACATTAAGGTCCTTTGGTTGGTACACCAGTCCCCATTTACAGCGTAAGAAGCTTGGCTATACAAAAGTCTTTTTTTTAAATTTCTTTTTGTGCTTTTTTTAAAAATATATATTAAGTTATTTACTTTACACCCTGAATGCAGCTTCACCTCCTTCCCTTTAGTCCCTCCCTCTCCTCATCCATCCTCCCCTCCTCCCAGTCTCAGAAAAGGGGAAGCCTCCCATGGATACCAGCCAGCCTTGGCATATCAAGTTGCAGTAAGAAGACTAGGTGTGTTTTCCTCTATTGAGGGTAGACAAGGCAGCCCAGTTAGGAGAAAGGGATCCAGAGGCAGGCAATGGACTCAGAGACAGCCCCTGCTCCTGTTTTTCTGTCCCCCATGAGGACAAAACTACACAACTGTTAATATGTGCAGAGGACCTAGGTCTGTCCCATGCATGCTCTCTGGTTGGTGGTTCAATCTTCAGGAGCCCCTATGGGTCTACTAATGGCTACACCAGGATCTGAGCATAACTGTCACCAGAGAGGCTTCACCCAGGAGCTTATGGAATGGATGCAGAGACCCACAGCCTAACATTAAGTGGAGCTGGAGAATCCTGTGGAAGAGGAGGGTGAAGAAGGATTGAAGGAGGTCAAGGGCCAAGGACACCACAGGAAAAACTTACAGAATTCAAAGTCTCATAGTTGGGCTGACCAAGCTTATCAAATATGTTAAGAGTCCACTGTAGTGTGGTGTGATGCCTTTACCTAGGCTTAAAAAAGTTTCTATTACAATTTTTACCCATGCTTTGTACCTGAGTATGCACATAGGGAGACTAGAGTAGACAAGCCCAGGCTTCTGCCATTAAATGTGGTTTCGTTATGTTTAATGGAAACACATATTTCTGTTTCCTACCCTTTGTCAAGGGAGAAGCATGGAGGGCTGGGGGGAGGGTTTCCTTTCATCTTTTTTCCTGTCTCTGAGTAGAATTGTCATAACGAGAAACTAGTACTGAGTCCCATCACCCACTTTATTGAACATTTCCAATAAGAAAGTGTGTGGTCGTGCTGTGCTGAGGAGGACCTGGAGCGTGTAAGATATTTTTGAGTATTGGCAGCTATTGGTTTAAACACAATCTGCTCTTACTGATCTCCAGTATTGTTGCAGAAATGCCCACAAATCTGCATTAAGTTCAGCTGTAGAGGCCTGGGTGATCCCAAATATTAATGTTTCATAGATGGTTGCACAGCTGTATAGCCTGATAGGCTAGCTAGGATGAGTTTGAGCCTCAGATGGGGTGAGTTATCAGTTATTTCAACTAGACCAATGAGGTCAAATAGAAACTCTCAGAAGTCTGCCTGTCCTGTGCTGAATTTGAACTTTAGCATTTCTAAAGCTTAGGGCTTTGAATGTCTGATGCTGTGTGTCCCTGCTCTGAGTCAGATTGAGGGAAACTAAGCCCTAATCTGTTCAGCCTCAAAGAGCTTGGCCCAAGTGCGTTTGTCTCACGGAAGACTGTGAGCTAATTACTATTTTTTTTTATATAACAAATCAAATCAAACTGACACTGAAACTGAATCATGTTAAAATTATACGCTTAGCTTCAAGTCATTCTTCTCTTCCCCCACAGCGTCACTGAAGGGGTCCGTGCTAAAACCCAGTCAACAGTGCCAATGGCAGTGGCTCTGACAGTGCTCGGGAAGGATAAACACCGCTGTCCTCTTCTATGGGGAAAATGCCCTCCCCGGGATGGACTCAAGAGTGAGTTTGTATGGTCATTGCAAGTCTCATATTGAGGGTGAGAGAAGGGGCCTTGCTTTGTGTGGGAGACAGAGCAGAAGAGAGCACGGCAGAAGGCTTCATCCCAATGTGCTAATGATGCTGATGAACATGGGCCTCTCGTAATCCCAGCGTGCATCCCAGTGGGCTAGGAGTATTAATAAAACGGCTGGAGTTCCCTCATGCTCTCATGTGTTTCTCGAAGGGAATGGAGTTTAGGGGATTAAGAACTGCCTGAGAGTCTTGTGATCTTTCTTCACGTGCCTTGTTGTGACAAAGCAAAGCCCCTTGTGCTGTTCAGCTTCGTGTCTTTTTATCACTGTCGCCGGCTGCTTATCGGAATGTACAGGAGGAAGAAGGGCTGCTGTGTTTCAGTGACTTCTCTCGAGGTCGTTGAAAGTCTACACATATTTGAAAATAAATCGAAATAGATTTGATTTCTTAAAACCAAATGCCAGGTATTTTAAGTTGTAGGAAATTCACCTACAGCCTTCATCTTCCTATCTTTGGGGATGTTGTTGTTGGCTGTCCTTTGGAGTTTCTGTTTCCAGCTATGCTATAAAGGAACACCATCGAAAACAGGCTTTTAGCATTTGCTACCCAAAGGCATCTAAAAGGAGGAACTCTCCAGTCTTGTGGTAGCGAGGAAGGAGACTCCTCAATGGATGCCTTGCCTTGAAGGACACTTGTTGACAGTGCTGAAATTCAGACACTTCCCTATGCAATCCTATTGGGCTTGGCCACCCCTCTTTGAGAGTGGACACATAGAAAAATGAATTGACCACTGCCAGGGCACCAGGCTGCTCATCCCCAGTCTAGCCACAAGACTTGTGGTTGCAGAAAATACTAGAGACGTGAGGGAAGTTACACGGAAGGTGCAGTGGTCATCAGACATGGCTAATAGTTCTGTCCACTGTGTGGCTCGCAGGAAGCCATCCAGGACTACTTCATTTCGCTAATGGTTTTATGATTTGGACTAGGGAGGGGAAAAGTGAAAGGAGGCTGACCCTTCTAGTCTGCTTCTCTTGAAGTTTACATATAACTTGTCTCACTAGGGCTGAGCCCTGAATTCATGATCTTTGGCCCTAAGTGTGTTGGTAAGGTAAAGGATACACAGCGATGCTCAGCCGATTATGAGCTGACCATCAGGTTTCACCTGACCCAGGTGAAGTCTCAGTTGGGAGTTAGAGGGCTCCCTTGAGACCAAACCCTTCATTTTTTCATAGGTTCTCCCCTCCCCCAACTTCTTTGAGATAGTCTTTCTGTGTAGTTCAGGCTAGCCTCCTCCCTCAGGCTCCTCAGTGCTGGGATTAACGATTTGTGCTGCCACCATGTTTGGATCTCTTGATTTTTAAAAGGAGAAAATTCCAATCCCTTGCCTGAGTGACCCAGGTGGGCGATTGCTGTCTGACATGGTCCCTAACCCGTAGCCTTCTTGCTTGCTGTCTGTGAAGCCATAGAGGAGTGCCTAACCATACCTTACGATGTCATCATCTGAGATTTTACCAACTTGATGTTCATCTCTGTTGGCAGGCAAATGGCTTCCTTACAATGTAAATATTTCTGGGAGATCTGATAGTCTAGCTGCTCAGGCTGAGAGTTTAATAAGAATTTTAACTGACACCAGCTGGCAGGGGAACATGGTAGGTGAATGTGGGCGAGTCCTGCCAGGGAAGTCCCCATGGAATGAGGAGAGTGTGCAGGGTGTCCAGAGAGGAAGTGGATGTGAGAACTGAAAACAGGCCATGACTGGAGTTTTTCCGAGCATAGCCTGGCGACACCACTGTCACAGGTGGGGGGGGGGGGGGCATACTTGTGTTACATGGGTCGTGCCACAGAAAGTACACGTTTTCTGTCCTAATTCACAGAGCTTTCATTCTGCCCCAGTAAGTTTATATAATCACTCAGTTCCCGTCAAACTTCCCAAGAGTGGAAACACTGGAGAAGAGTCTGTATCCAAAGATGCCTTAGAAATTAAATAGACCTGCTTCAGGGAACCAGGTGAAAACAGAACCCCAATACCAGCTACCCTCAAGCATCCTCTCTCATTTCAGGATGTCCTGTCAAGGAATTCAGGAAACACTGCTTTGTATCTTCGTGTGTGCAACACAGGGAACCGTCTGCTGCTGGGAAATCAGTGAAGTCAGATTGTGGCTGCTTTAGGAACTCATTAAAAGAAAAAAAAAAAAAGCATTAGCTAAAGACAGATTGACAACACTTCATACAGCACTGGGAATCTTATCCTGGAAAGCCTGCATGTGGAGTAGAATAAATTCATATGCTTTTTTTTTTCTTTTTCTTTTTTAGGGCTATAAGGCTCAGGGGGGACTTTTAATCCTGCTGTATTACTGGAGAAAACCTATCAGTAGGCAGTCATTAGAACTGCTTACAGGCGTGTCTTGTGGATTGGATGGAAAAGCCCCACATTTTCAAATAATACAATTAGCCTGCAGTTACGTAATAGTTTCTGCTCTAGGGTTCACCAACTATCATGTGAAAGTGACTAGTTTAAGAGTCGCTTAAACTGATGAAAGAGCTCCCTTTCGTGGTGTTTGTCTTCAACTCTCTGGGAGTTCAGTCTTTACAGTCTTCTTCCGAGCCCCCAAAGGAGCCAGTCAAGATGGCAGTCTTGTGACCATCACCAGACACATGGTAGATGAAGGGAAACCTTACCTGCGGTGGGAGAGCCAAGAGTCCTCAAGTGTGGGTAGGACAACCAACCCCACAGCCTCTGGGGTCGCAGAGTGCAGGAGGGCTGCTTGCAGTTTCACGTTATGATCTCTCAGGGGTATCAGGGCAGGGGCATTACTGTCCTTTTGTACATGGAGGTGCCCCCCAAGTCAATTTAACTTCAGTTAGCCAGGACTCAGACTGCTCTTGGTGTGAGAGAGTCCAGCTTTGTCTGCTAAGCAGAACGTGCTGTTTAAAAACAGCGGCTGCATCTCTCTTTTGATTTGATATATAGACGGTGTCACATGTTAACAAGCTGGTCATTCTTCACAGACTGCCGCTTCCACGGAACCATCGTGACCTTTTTGATTCCTTCTTTATAGACACAGACTACAAATAATTACACTAGCTTATGGTTTGATTAGCATGGCTCCTGCAAGCCCTAATTGGGCCTGTTCACACATCCTAAGTGGAACTCCCTCCCATGGTTAATGAATGTATTAGAGTCCAGCATCTGTATAGATTGCCACAGCCATATGGCTGCCGCAATACGTAGTGGACGGGTAATCCAGATTCATGGTACCGAGGGGAGGGGGTCACAGCGACTTCAATGAAACATCTGATGTCATCATGGCTCAGTATGGAGTCGTTTATTTACTTATCCACGTACACAGGCTTGAAGGTTTGACCGTCATTTACAGGAGCATTGATACCCAATAAAGACAGAAAAACAACAAATCCATCAGGGGTAGTAAGGCACAACCTGAATCTGTAGGGTTTTTTGTTTTGTTTTTTGTTTTTAGAGCGGAAAGGGGCAAAATTCCCCTGTTAATGAGAGCTCGCTCTTCAGCCCCGCGGCACACACTGCCTAGTTTGTTAGTGACTAGTGATGCTGCAGTTAGAAAATGGAGCTGTTCTCTCTGTTACAGACTACTCCTCTGGCATCAACCTCCAGGATGGTGTTTTTTCGAAGCAAGACTCTGGAATCCCCTTGGGTGGTTTGTAAGCTGGAACAAGGATTTTTGGTTGTGTGTCTATTTTTTTTTTCACAAACCGAAAACTTTACCGATAACGTTTTTTCAGAACTGTTATTCACAGCTGTGCATATCTGTCTTCCAGCTTCAGGGACATCCCATGGGAAATGTTTTGGGAAAGGTGGTCCCTGGAGTGTAACAGAGAATCTTTAGATGTTCAGAATCAATTGGAGGGCCAGATAACTGCCTTACAGAAACTCAACAGTTGTCTGGAATTGGCATGGTAGAACATGATGGTTCTCTACTCTCAAAGTGACTCTTCTGCAGTGGACAAAATGGAGAAGATGGGAGAAAGGCACAGACACACACACACAGACAGACACACATACACACAGGCAGACAGACACACACACACACACACACACTCACACACACACACACACACACACACACTCACTCCCTCCCTATGTTTGGAAATGCTTTGTACCTAGGGAGTAACAAAAGAAATGTCTTCCCTCCAAAGAGTTATTTCATCATGGCTCCCACCAGGAACAAACTGGATGTGAGAATACAGAGCAGAGAAAGGGGAAATGAAAACCATACAGGTAAAGTCAGAATTGCATAAGCATGTGTATAAAATTTAATGGGTTCCCGATTCCATTTCATAGAAATAAATGTCATCTGTGAAAAACCAGGTTCAGAAAGACCCACTGAACACACAGCATTGACCTTAACTCTCCAGGCAAGTTTTAATGCCAAATGCTTTGCTGTAACCTGCACTTGGCATCTATATAAATTATGCTATGAGTATTAAACCACATTTGTGTTCCCAGCAAACCAGGATCTCATGGCTAAGGGGGTGGGGGTGTTGTTGGGAGAACTGGGGAAGGACCGACCAGGTCTAGGCCACTGGAAGGCCTGTTCCTCCAGTGGCCCAGTGCATCATGGAAGGGAGGAAGCTCGGGGGAAGGTTTGGGCCTCAGATGTATAGATGCACACATCCACACATGGGTATCTTCCTATGCTTCTTCTACGTATCGCCGCTATTCGAGTTTTAAAAAGTGATCAGATCTGAATGAATGGAAAGTGTGGAAGTAATTTCAATCTTGAGTTTTAAATCCAGTAGGAAACCTCACACACGGTATTTTTTTTTTTTTTTTTTTTTTTTTTTTACTTTTAGTAGGAAGATTTTTCTTAAGGCATGAGGTATGTTAACAGGGTGCTTGACTCACTGCATCTCTACTGGAGTTTCATACGCAAAGCACTTGCGATGGATGCATTTTGCTTAGATGAATATATACACGTTTTCCACTATACTACGAACTAGTCACGACATTTTTTTTTTTTTTTACAATAGGCAATGAGTTAGAACAATTAAAAGCCTCTAACCACCACCCACAGCGATGTCAGCTGACTTCTTTTCCAAGTAAAGAATGTCTCTCCCCATGCGGAGTCACTGACATTAATTCCTTTATTTCTGTTCCCTCGCCCGCCCCTCGAGTGGTTCACATCCATAAGGCAAAGGAAACACCGAGGACTCCCCCCGATGAGACGCGGAAGCAGCTATTTCTGACTACGCGGAAGCAGAGCGCACACAAAATTCGGAAAGAAGCCTTAGGGGACTGTACAGCAGACCATGCACGAAAACTTGGCGCAACCAATCTGGGCCTTGCACTGATTGCTTTTTTCTTTTTTAAAGAATGGCATTTTCTTCTTTTGAGAGGATAGATGAACCCATGCTCAAAAAACCTTCTAACACATCTTAAAAACACAAGTTTCCTTTTTTTAAAATGTGGCACTTCAAAACAAGTTGGCACAAAAATGAAAGTTTTGGTCTCGGGTTTGTGGTGGAGCCATCCTGTCCATCTCCCTCTGGGTGGGCTCCGGCTCCGCCAGGAGGAGAAGCTAGTGGAGTACAGGGGCTCAGGGCCCCGGCTGGGTGACCTTATTCTTGCTTTTCAGCATGGTGTCCCCCGGCGCAGCTGTGGCTTCCAAGGGGAGACCCTGTTGCTGGTAACCATAGTTGACGTTGCCGCAGGGGAAGTGGCGCAGCCTGAACAGCGGCACCTCCTTCATGGTGGCGCTCAGCGCCGATGGCTCGAGCAGCAGCGCAGCCTCGGCTCTGCGGGGCCCCGCGCCCGGCCCGGTCCAGCCACCCTCGGCCGCTCCTGCCCGCGCCTGCGGCTCGGCGCCCGGCGGAGGATGGGTCTTTTTGGCAGGCTTCTCGGTGAACCAAGAGCCGTAGGTGGGGTTCCACAGGCTGGTCGGCTTGTTTCTGGATCCCGGGCCTTTGTGCAGCTCCGGGAGAGGGTTGGGCTGAGAGAACGCCATGTTCACGTGGCCCCGATCGGCCGCACCTCGGGGCACCGGGCCGGCACCGGCACCAGCACCAGCACCCGCTCCCGCACCCGGGGGCTTCTTCACCAATGGGCCTGGTGCCGTCAGGGCTGCGGGCTGGGGAGCTGCGGACGCCTCCTCCTGCTTCGCAGGCTGGGGAGACACCAGCAAAGGCGGCATCCCTTCGGGGTCTTTGGGGCGCATGGGCACTTTCTCCTCCTCTTCTACTACTGGACCGTATTCGATGGGCAGAGCTGTGTTGATCACATCAGGGTCCTGTGGGGACAGAGAGAGGATGGATGAACACAGAATCAGAGAGATGTTGTGTCTGGAGGAGATGAGAGAGAGAGAGAGAGAGAGAGAGAGAGAGAGAGAGAGAGAGAGAGAGAGAGAGAGAGAGAGAGAGAGAGAGAGAGAGAGAGAGAGAGAGAGAGAGAGAGAGAGAGGAGAGAGAGAGGAGAGAGAAGGGGGCGGGGAGGGGAGTTAACTGTTAACAGTTGATCCATTTTTGTCAACTGGATACAAACTAAAGTCACCTGGAAGGAGAGAGAGAACCTTAACTGAGTTATTGCCGCCATCGGATTGGCCTGTGGCCTTGTCTGTGGAGGCGTTTTCTTAATGATGGGTGTGGGAGAGCTAAGTTCGTTGGGGGCACCCCTCCAGCGTTATATGAAAAACAAACGGAACAAGCCAATAAGCAATCTCCCTCCATGGTCTACTTCAGTTCCTGCCTCCAGGTTCCTGCCTTGAGCTCTTGTCCTGGCTTCCGGTGATGATAGACAAAGTGTTCCGAGGAAATAACGCCCCCCCCCCCCCGCAGGTGCATTTGCACACAGTGGTTATCGAAAACGGAAAACAACAACAGAAAAGCAAGCTAACACATTAGTTGACAGGTAGGTATCAGAGCACAGAGTGAACACCACTACTCTTGAAATCTCACCAGAGGAGGAGAGGGGACCCAGTGCTTAGGGGTTGGGGGGTAGGCACCCATGCCTGGGGGCAGTGGGATGGGAGGGGCAGAGCAGAAGCCCCTGGGGCACTTTTTACAGATTTAAAAATTTTTTACTAGATTTAATTTATAGTGTGTATGTATATGTGTGCAGGTATGCGTGTGCCTTGGTGTGTGTGTGTGTGTGTGTGCAAGTTGAGGACAAACCTATGGAGTTCTCTGCCCTCCCACTATGTGGGTCCTGGGGGTCAAACAGGTCATTTGATTCTGGCAAGCAAGAATCTTACTTAACCCATTGAGCGATCTTACCAGCCTGTTTTTGTTTTGTTTTGTTTTGTTTTGTTGTTTGTTTGTTTGTTTTTGTTTTTACATTACTTTCAAAATATTGTGGTCTATTTCCAAAAATACCCTTGCAACCTTCAAAGACAAAAGATAATGTGGCTTTAGTTTTGTTGTAGGGAAGGAGGCAGGGAAGAGGGACACCACATTTGGCACAGAGGGTGTTGTTTGCCCCTTCCCTAAGCGCCTGCAGCTTTCCTCGTATTTGATGGTGACTCTGTGTTGTGTGGTCTCCTTGCTTGTGCAGCTGTTCCAAGGCAGAGGCTCATTTGCCCATTCAGAAACCTGGCTCATGCTAGATCTCTGTCAGCGTCATAGACTGTAAGACGAGAGCAGAAGCGGTTGCCATGGGTTTAAAGGAAAGTGTGTGGGAGAAAGCTCCAGGGAAATTTAATTCAGTAATAATGTTTGCAAATGGAGGGAAAACCTCTGTTACTTAGGTTTTACAGAACAGCACACCAGTCCAGTCTCCATCAGCAAAGGGTTTAAGAAAACAACTACACATATCTTTTTAAAAGTCATTTCACTTATTGCCAGCTTCTCCCACAGTCAGTCCTTTACGGCCTGCAGCTGTACAACCACCTGCCTTCGCAAAGATATTATATATCTTGGAGAAAACACCCCAAAGAAGGTATGTGGATGTGTATTTGTGTTTATGAGAGTATTCTATTCCTGTTAGGACAGAATAAACTAAATGTCAGTAAGCAAGCTTCCCTGGTTCATCCTCAATTTCCCCCAATAACATGGCCACTGAAGTCCAGCTAGATGAAGAAGGCAGGTCACCCTCACAGCTGGGACCCACGAGGGGGCTGGAACAGTGTGGCTAGACACACCGTTGCTGAAGTTTGCAGAAAGTGTCAGCCCTTGGTCCCAGTTGAGGGAATTTAGAGAGATAGTGGCTCACTCTTTGACTTTTCTAAAATATCTCAGTGGCACGGACACCTGATGGCATCCTGTGTGTAGCAGATGAGCTCATGCTCGTGCACCTAAGGTGTGCTGGCTGGTTTTCATGTGGACTTGACACAAGCTAGAGTCATCTGAGCAGAGGGAACGCCAGTTAAGAAAATGCTCCCATAAGATCTGGCTGTAGGCAAGCCTGTAGGGCATTTTCTTAATTAGTGATGGATGGAGGCGAGCCCAGCCCATTGTGTGTGTGGCTACTCCTAGTCCTGGGTTCTGTAAGAAGGTGAGCAAACAAGCCATGAAAAGCAAGCCAGTAAGCAGCACCCTCCATGACCTCTGCGTCAGCTCCTGTCTCCAGGTTGCTGCCCTAACTTCCTTCAGTGATAAACTGTGGTATGGGAGTGTCAGCTTAATAAACCCTTTCCTCCCCAGCTTGCTTTTGGTCATTGGTCGTGGTTTCATCACAGCAACAGTAACGCTAGCATTATAATATGTACAGGTGGCGCTAACTGGCCTTAACAAACAAGAGCAATGGTGAAAAGCCATGAAGTTGGGAAAGGGTCATGTTAGGGAGTCGGAGGGGGCAACTTGTAGGTGGGAGAGAACGTTAGTAGAAGTGAAATTGGGGAACAAGGCTGAAGTGGGGGTGTAGGGCATAGGGAGAGGATGCTAATTTAATTTTGTATGCTGACAGGATCAGAGGCGGGAGGGAGGGAGGGAAGGATGGGATACAGTAAAGGAAAAACTGGTCACTGACATAAAGTCCTGAGAGGCTGCTGGTGAGACCCTGATAGGAAGATGCTCTGGGTCGGTGTGAGACACGGGAGGGAAAGAATCCTCCCGCAACTACCTCTATTCCCCTGTCCAGCTGATGATGAGTGGGGAGGTACCGTCTGCTGAGGACGAAGATGAACAGTCACGATTCAGTCAAGACGGGAGGAAGCAGGAGAGGGATCTCTCTTAGCCTAGCCCGCTACTCCTCTATAAAGTGGGATAAAAAGAACCCTCCTTGGCCGGGCGTGGTGGCGCACGCCTTTAATCCCAGCACTTGGGAGGCAGAGGCAGGCGGATTTCTGAGTTCGAGGCCAGCCTGGTCTACAGAGTGAGTTCCAGGACAGCCAGGGCTACACAGAGAAACCCTGTCTCAAAAAACCAAAAAAAAAAAAAAAAAAAAAAAGAACCCTCCTTGAGAACAAAATGAAAACAACGTGGAAATCCAGGGCTGGAGATGGCTCAGCAGTTAAGAACCCTTTTTGCTCTTCTGGTGGAACCAGGTTCAGTTCCCAGGACCCACTTGGTGGCTGTAAATGCCAGACCAGAGATCTGTCGCCCTCTTCTGGCCACCATGGGCATTGCAAGTGTGTAGTGCATAAACATACATGTCAGGCAAACTTATTCCCAAACATAATATAAAAACAAATCTTTGAAAAAAAAAACATGGAAAAGCAACTTATATAGTACAAGTCCACACCAGTGCTACCGATAAATGGTTTGAACATTTCTCCAGAGCGGTTTAGCTATTATGTAATTACTATCTATTTAATGGGAATGTTTGTTTAGCCAGGTTGTAAGTCTTGAGAGCTATCGTTCTTCTCCTTTATATCCCGTTTCATTTACAAAACAAGTAGCTGCCTAGCTGTCCTTGATACCGCAACAATATGGGTACCTGAAGAAGAACCAAACATCAGCAGACACGCTAACATGACAGGGGGAAACATCATGGGCCACACTCCTAGACAAAGAACTACAGGCAACTGATGGTAGCCGAGAGGGGAGAATTATTCTCCCCCGGGTGGAATCCTCTAATTGGTTATCCAATAGAAGTGGTTGGCCCTGAAATCGTATGAAATCACACGGAATACAAAGTAGATTCTGCAGACAGTATTTATATACATATGAAATAATAATAAATAATAATAATAATAATAATAATAATAATAATAATAATAATAATAATAAAAGGCCATGAATTTGAGAAGAACAGGGTTAAGGGGTGGGTTTGGAGATGGGAGGGGCCAGAGTGAGGAAAGGGGAATGATGCAATTATACTTTAATTGTTAAGAAGAACACACAACATTAGCTGTCTAGCAGGGACGTCGTTATGCTTGCGAACTGAATAGATTCTGTCTGGCCCTGTGACATGAAAGTGGGAGGTTTCCAGTGTTTATTGTAGGACATTGGCAAAGCGGGATGAAAATCCTGTCACTTCCGGGATCAGGAATACCGGGTCTCACAATTAGCACTATTCTCTGGTGTCTTGAAACAGTTTCCCCGTGTAGATTATAGGCTGGTCAAGGGGTGAAAACATTTATACCTGGGTGCAGTATTCGATCCTCTCCAAAATGATGGCAAAGTTGGGTCTGTCTTCGGGCTGATGCTGCCAGCACTGCGTCATTATCCGGTATCTGAAAGGATGAGCGCCTTAATGAAAAGTCAGGAGAAGCACCGGAAGGGGAGACAAGTAGGTCCACGTGATTGATCTATGCTGCCCCCTGCTGGAGGGACAGGGGATCATCCCCAAAGACACCCAGGTAGTTTACATCAAACGCCACTTCTCTAAAGCCATGTTTAGGATGAAGTAATTTATTCCCCATCTTGTTTTTTGGAAAGGAGGTGAGGGACACTATAGGGGACAAGCTCACCCCCCCCTCTTTGTTTTTTAAAGAAAGATAGCCCTGGAACTCACTCTGTAGACCAGGTTGGCCTCGGACTCAGAAATCTGCCTGCCTCTGCCTCCCGACTGCTGGGATTAAAGGCGTGCGCCACCACTGCCCCACTCTCTCTTTTTCCTGCGTGCGTGCTGGGGGTGATATTTAAGGGAGATATACTTAAGAGTGCAGGGCCAACTGGGTGGGTCTGGGGTACACATTTCTAAAGGCAACTGAGACATGTAGGAGAAGTGAGTCTGCAGCAGCCTCTAGCCTAGTAATGGATACCTTTCTGGGATAACATTATTGTGTTTGTTGGGCCGGAAAACTGACCCATCTTACGGAAGTCTCTGGGACACTCTCGGGACATCTTAAAAGAAGGCTACCAACTTCACTTTAATTTTAAAGGTGCATTTGCAGATCCAAATAAAAACAAAACCATGTTCAGTTTCTAGTAGGAAGTTCCCAAAGGTCGTACACAGGCCCGGGGCAGTTCTTAGGCGGGTCCATCCGTCCTCCACTGGTGACAAACTCCAGAACTTCCTGGTTGCTCTTGCTGGGGTACGGCATATATCCAAGAGAAAATATTTCCCATAGCAACACTCCAAAAGACCTGGGCAGAGAACAGAAGACACAGATAGTGATGTGGACACATACACATACAGAGAAACCTAAGTTCTTACTATGTTTTCCTTTAAACCATTTTCTGTAACAAAGGACTCCTTTCCCCTGCGCATGTGTGTGTGCGCGCGCGTGCGTGTGTGTGTGTGTGCATGTGTGTGCGTGTGTGTGTGTGAGCTTATGCATACAAACATTTGCGCACATATACACGGAGACCAAAGGACAATAACCTTCAATATTGTTTCTTAGAAACCATCTACTTTAATTTTTAAGAATTATGAAATCTCTCGTCTTTGTCTCTGTGTCTGTCTTTTTTCCCTCCCCCTCTCTGTATGTGTGTGTGTGTGCTTGTATTTGTAGGTGTTCATAGAAGCAAGAAGAAGGTGCTAGATTCCCTGGAGCTGGAGTTATAGGCAGGTGTGGGCTGTTCAGTATGGGAGCTGGGACTGGAATCCAGGTACCCAGGCAAGTGCTCTTAACCATGGGGTCATTTCCCCTGTTCCTAATTTGCCTTTTTAATAAAAAGAAACTTTATAAAACACTTTTAGACACAGTCTCTCAGTGGTCCAGGGCTCACCAAGAAAGCTAGGCTGAGTATGAACCCCGTGAACCCCAGAGGTCCACCTGTTCCTGTCCCCCCAGCCATGCCAGCACTCAGCCTCCATCCTTTCTTCCCTTCTTGTGGGTTCCAAAGACAGAAGCAGGTCTTTATTCCTGTGACCTACAGGTATGTCACCTACAGGCATGTCACCTACAGGCATGTCACTGACTGAGCTATCTCTCCAGTCCCAGTGGACTTTCTAGGTTCAGAAAAGAGAAGAGAATGACCAAGTGCCACCCAGGACTCTCTATTAAAAGATGGCTCCTGCGACACGTTCTTCATTCTGGTGGAGCTCTGTGCCTAGGTTTCTAGGCTATGGAGCCTTGATGATTCTGTTCAGTTCATCACAGAACCATTGCTTTCCATGCTAAAAATAAAAGTCTTATAACTAGGGTGTGAAGTGTCTGTGAAATACTCGATTGCCATGAAACACGGTTGCCCTTATCGCATTTCTTTCGGTTTTCAAAATAGTTTGAACCTTGAGTGGCCATCTTTCTGCACCTTGATTTTAGTTAATTTTATTTTACTTTTTCTGGGACAGAGTCTCATTCTGTATTACAGCTTGAGGTTTCAAGTTTGCTTCATTGCCCAGCGAGCTTCAAACTCAAAATCCCCCTGCCTCCGGAGTACTGGGAATGTAGGATGGGTTACCAGAACTTCCTTAGATAAACGGTCTCAGACTAATAGAATGGTAAAAAAAAAAAAAAAAATCAATGATATTTCCTTCCAGCATGTATGTTCTGGGCATTGAATTCAGGTCTGGGAAAATATGGCAACCCATGACTTTATATGGTAGAGTGTTTTAATGAAGTCTGTTCATCTAATCATATATTGTCTGTTCACATTTTTTGCACGGGGTTATCTGTCAGGGAATATTATTGTAGTATCTCAATTTGCCTTTTGAGTCCTAGACCTTCTTTGTATGTTTTAAACATGTTAATCTTTTATCAAAAACAAAGATGCTTATTTTTTGGTGGATTTTAAGGTGAGGCTGGGATTGAATCCAGGGTCTTACACACGCTGGGCATTCTAACCACCAAGTTCAGTCTCCAGCCCTGTGTCCCATTTTCCTTTGTTTTAAATTCAATGTTTGGCAGTAAATCAGGTTGGCCTTGAACTCGCTCTGTAGTCAGGCAGGCTCTGAGAGTCCGGCGTTCCTGCCTCCGCGCCTTAAAGAGTTATAATTACAAGAACGCACTGCCGAGTCTAGCCACAATCTCTATTAGTTGCTTTGTGACTAATATCTTAGTGTAACGATGGCCTTCATTTTCAAGTCATTAAATATATTTCTTAAGTTTTCGTGACTTCTCTGAGTTCCGCAGTTTTGCAATCTTCTCTTTACCAAAGGCTGCATATTTGCTATCTTCTAGGTGTGTTTGTTTTCTCATCTCCTCGAATTCAGCTAGACTTAATGTACAGTGGGAGAGAAGGGTCAAAATTGGCT
Organism: Mus caroli; assembly: GCF_978045245.1. Taxonomy (NCBI): domain Eukaryota; kingdom Metazoa; phylum Chordata; class Mammalia; order Rodentia; family Muridae; genus Mus; species Mus caroli. The sequence continues at coordinate 23,086,160 of NW_028227273.1, read as the reverse complement.
TGTTTGTCTGAAGGACTCTTCCAACACTTTATAAAATAAGCCCTGTTCCCCACTGGCTTTTGATTAAAGGTGGGGCTGTCTTTAATAGACACACCCACCACTTCCTCTCACCTCTTTGCTTTCGGCACTGAAAATATTCTGTTTTACTTTTTCTGTCTGTGTTTTGACATCAAGTGAGACATTTTCCTCTTTTGGAAATTGTCTTTTGATTTCCCTGCTATTTGTTTTAAAGGACGTTTGAGAACACCGTTTATTAGGTTCCAGAAATGATATTTTCTCTCTGGATGACAGTTTTATTCTCTTAGTTTGATGATCAGATTTCAGAGAAAGAAAATCCATCTTCGTTCTAGTACGTCGATGCAGATTCTGCTCTTAGAAAACACGGGCCTGACATGGAAGAGAGAGAGAACCGCCTTCCGAGCAGCACTCACTGCACAGCTTTCACTGTTGCTGTGTTGGTGCAATAAACCTATTGCCAAGAACATGAATTGTCCCCTCTCCTGTGGCCTTTCCGATCTAAAGGGAAAAGAAGGCACCCCTCCCCCACTTTAGCAAATAACATTATAACAGATAAAAACATCCAACAAAGCAGAGGCCTGAAGAGTTTTCACTATACATTCTCTGTCTACAGATGGGTAAATGGAGACAGCTACTCATTGGTGATTGCAGTACCTTTTGTCGTTAGTTATTTAAAAGACAAGACAAGGTCTGCTTGTAGCTCAGGCTGGCCTGACATTATGTAGCCCAGGTGGGTCACAAACTGCCAGTGTTTCTGCCTAAGCACCCCGATTGCTGGGGTTACAGGTATGTGGCATATCATTTGAGAGAATCTGGGTGTTATTTTGCCTTCCTGATGCCTTTTCTTCTTGAATACACAAATATAGACGTATCTCCTCCCCATCCGTTCTCCCCTTGGCCCCTCCACTGAAGTTTAGAGTGCATCTCCCACTTTGAACAAGTGAAGAATGTACAACTAAGACTGTATATTCACTCCATCAATATTTTTGCATTGCAAAATTATTTTAAAGTTTTAAATGTGGATGAACATCTTTCCGAGTTGAGACTGTAGGCTTAGTGTAGCCTTTTTATACAACTCTGTCTGTAGTTTCTGTCCGTTTGTCTTTCCATCTTCTGATTGAGAATGAGATAGGCTGCTCTTTTCTTCTTTTCTGTTTTGTAAACTGTGTGCCAATGAAGATCTTGGCCCAAGGGCATCTGTGCCCTGTCAACCTGTGGCTACTGTCACATGCTCAAGAGAAGGCTGATGGGTCACATGACACTAAGGTATTCGGAACAGTTACTAACTTGTGCTTGTTATCCTGCCTCGGGGCATGGCGGGTGGCTGCCACTCTGGTGCCCATGTTCTTCCTCTGGAGGCCTTGTTAGAACAGGTGGCGAGGCCTCCACCCCTGGTGTTCCTGATGCATGAGGTTTGAGGGAGAAGGGGGCTGGGATGTGGGTGTTGCCCATGATTACCCAAGTTATCACCACCATCGCTGGCCTGTGCACCCCACTTTGAGACTCACTGGGTTATTGGCTCAAGGCAAATCTCCCAGGCCTAGAAATAACCAATGGTCAACCCAAGTCTGGAAGGGGGGGTCTTCCATCTAAGGCTGTCACCTCAATGTGGGGCTTTCAAAACTCGGGCCATTCCCATGGCCTTGTGTTTTCTATGCTAGGGACCATTTGCATGACACTTTGACACCGTGACTTTAGCCTCTGACCATTTTCTCTCTTTTCCTGCATAGAAGCACGCGGAGTCCTGGAATGTTATGGTGGTTTGCTTGTCTGTGGCTCTCAAGTTCTGCTGCTTGACAGTGGATACCTTCACACCGGAGACGGAGGTTCTATTCTGGAGAAATGTTCCTGCATTTCTTTGCCAATTTTATTTTCTACATTTCCCATGTCCTTCTTCCTGGGACTCTAACTTTGCTAGGATATCCGATCAATTGGCTCCATCTTCTCCATTTTCTTCTTCTTTCTTTCCTATGCCTCTTGTCCCTTTAGAATTGTTTCATTTCCCTGAAGAGTTACTTAATTCCATGTTCCAATCTATCCACAGCTTTTACATTTCCGTTATCAGATTTAAAAAGAAATAAACTTCATTTTGTAATAGGATGGTTCACATTGTGAAGGGATTGTGTTGCAAATACTGTTTCCATGCATGCCGTACCCAGCTCTCCACTATTTTTAGCATTACATTAGCATGGTACATTTATTATAATTAATGGATCGGCATTAAGGCGTTATTAACTAAAACCCATAGTTTATTCAGATTTCCTCAGCTCTCGCTGAATTTCCCCATTCTCTTCCCAGATCCCATTACGGCATCACATCACACTGAGTGGCCACGCTCCCTTAGGGTTCTTCCTTGTTCTTGCTGTGGCCTCGCCAGGTTTGAGCAGCCCTGTCAGGGATTTGGTGGGGTATCTCTCAGCTGGGACTCACCTGCCTTTCTTACGATTACACCAGGGCTAAGGAGTTTGGGCAGGACCATGCTCACATCCTTCATCTTAGGAGTGTGTGCCTAAGTAGGTGACAGGATGCTGATGCTGGCCTCAGTCTCCTGGTTGAGGCTGAGCTTGTCAGCTTTCTCATCTGTGAGTCCCTCTCTGCTACTTCCCTGTCACTCCCCTGTCCCTGTGACCTGGCAAGGATGCTGCTGTCCACAGACCCTTGGGCTCAGAGAGCCTCCTTGACGGTTTTGGTATTTCCTATGGTAGCCAGGCCAAAAAAAAAAAAAAAAAAAAAAAAGAAGCCATTCACTGGGAGCTGTAACATAATGGAAATTTGTTCTCAGATGAAGCGTGCGCATCAGAAAGAAGTGCTTCTGGGCAGATGTGACAATGATACTGTGCAGTTGGTCCCTCTGGGGTTCTAGGGCAGCGGTTCTCAACCTATAGGTTGTGACCCCTTTGGGGATTGCTTATCAGATACCCTGTCTATCAGATATTTACATTGCAGTCCATAGCAGTAGCAAAATTACAACTAGGAAGTAGCAATGAAAATAATTGTATGGTCAGGGGCCACCACAACGTGAAGAACTGTATTAAAGGGTTGCAGTGTTAGGAAGGCTGAGAGTCTCGGCTCTGGAGCAAAGCCACATCCTCTGCTTGTTGCTTTTAGCCTCTGATGGCAGCTGGGGTCCCTTCGGGTGTGGCCACTCCACTAGAGACTCTGGGGTCACTCTTTCGAGGGTTGAAAGAACAAGCTTGATGGTGGTGTCGAGGCTGCCAACACGAGGGACTTTAGGAATCTCTCTGATGGGAGAACATGGGCCTTAATGACAGAGGAAGGCCAGGCCGAAGAATTCAGAGGGTGAAGGGTGGAGCCAGAGGAGTGGGTTAATTCTTACTGACCTTTAACCCATTTTCCTACTTGCTATTCCCATGCTTTCAATTCCTGCACATTTGGGACTCTCAGGAGCCTGAACGGCGTGATTCTGACTCTGAATCGTAGGTTTGAAAGTCAACATTTTCCTCTTCCTGTGGGGAAATGACTTCTCCACGAGCTTGTCCAGGTCTAACCTGCTTTAAGTGTTTTTTGTTGTTGTTTTGTTCTCCCCATCTTTTTTTTTCTTCTTTTGGGGTTTAATGCAATTCTAAAGACTCCTTTTACTGGCTGTGTGTTTGTGTGTGTGTGTGTGTCTGTGTGTGTGTGTGTTCATGCTTTGTGAGGGAGCTTGTGTTCAATTTGCCATTTTAAACGGTTGATAAAGGAGTCTCAATGTGCGGCCTCCCACCCACTGAAGTCAGTCTCACTGGGGAGCTTGGTAGAAATGCAAGTTCACGTGAATCCCATTCCTTCTTCATCAGCTCTCAGGGTGGGGTCTGGTGATGTGCGTTGTAAGAGGCCTTTCTGGCCATTCTGATAAATGATCACTTCCGCGCCTTACTGAGGAGGCTTCTTCCTCCCCATCTCACCCGCAAAGGGGCTCCCGGAGGAGTGTGGTCCAGGTGGTCCATGGTCCTCATCTGGAGCCACAGTGATACTTGGAAGAGGGCAGTGGAAAGACTCACCATGTGTCTGTTTTAGAGGTAAATATCCCTTCCATGAAGGCTTCAGGGGGCATCCACTTGACCGGCAGCATGGCGCAGCCTCCCTTTCGGTAGTAGCTGGCCCTGTGTGGGGAGAAGAGGAGACGGACGCTTGGATCTGAAGGGGTCAATGAACAGAAGCTCTGCCTGCCTCAGAACAAACCAAAATTAAAGACAGGGCCTGGGTGGCTGGGGAGGAGAGCAGGGGAGCACAGATCATTTAGTTAAGAATCTTGGTGTCACTTAATGGCCCACTGGAGGCACAGAGGAAAAGATCTATGCAGTGACTAAGGTCCCTCCTAGCAGTTGTTTAGATTTCCCTGTTGGGTTTTGTTTATTATAACTCACGATGAATAACATTACTGTGCCCTTAGAAGTACAGCGTGTTTCTGATGACCTACAGTAATTTGACTTCCAGAATGGGAGGGCTTGTGTCTTACTCATTTCTGACCCTCCATGGGAGTCTGACAGTGGCGTTTCACTCACTGTAGGTACCAAACAAATAATGTAGACAGCTGGCCGGAGGGAGGCTGCCTCCTGTAACACACCCAGACAGAAGGACACGGGGCTGCTCGTGGAGCTGGCTTAGCACACAGACGAATTAATTTATTGGTTTTCATCAGTAATGCCATTGACACAACTGGCTAATAAGAACTAATAAATTAACTCATTTACCCGTTAAGCCAATTCCACACCTAGTGTTCTGGGCCTCTGTGTGTTATGGGAGGCAGCTTCCTACCAGCTGTCTACACTAATTAATGACTTCAATAAACATGCTCTGAGTATTAGAATGTATCAAGTACTCTGCCATGTACTGAGGAGATAAATAAATCATAGACTCTCTTTCTCCCAAGGATACAGTTCAGTGGACGAGACCACACACCTGAGATTGCAGCCCAGACATGGCGTGTGATAATATAGGAGCCATGGAGTTCTGTGGATGAGAGATTGATTTTTCTGTACGTACAATAAGGGTAGAGAAAGGAGCGGCTGGTTAGAGACAGCACAGAGCAGCATTCATGGAGCTGGTCAAGTTCTCTTCAAAGACCATTCCAGCCTAGCTCGTCTATAAATGCATGGGACCGCAGCAAAAACAAGTATGGCTGACGTCTGGACATAAGGGCTTGCTTTGATTTAGATCTTAGCTGTCCCTAGAAGCCGTGTGCTATAATCTTGGTCACCACCTGGCGTACTTCTGGGATGTAGTAGAACCTTTCAGTTAGCAGTTCTCAACCCCTTTGGAAAAACCTCTATTTCCAAAAATATTTACATTTCATCGCAGTAGCAAAGTTACCGTTATGAAGTGGCAATGAAAATAATGTTATGGTTGGGAGTCACAAGAACACGAGGAACTGTATTAAAGGGTCACGGCATTAAGAAGGTTGAAAGTCCCTGCTCTAGATGGTGGGGTTTATCAGAAGGCAGTTAGGTCACTAGAAGCATGTCTTGAAGATGTGTGGACCACAGTTCAGTCATCCTTTTTTCTATCACTGCTTTGAGGCCACTATGAGGTGAACATGGTGCCATGTGTTCCTGTCCCCATGTACTGTAATACCATAGGCTGAACAACAGAGTCAAACCAATGATTAGGGACTTAGGGCTCTGAAACTGTGGTCCAGAATCCCTATTTTCATTGCTTTAAATTTACCTAGTTCAAGTGTGTGTTATGGAGATGGAAATCCTGACTTCCAGGAAGTTGTCAGAGAGGAAGACCCAGTAAGGAAGAAAGCGCCGGATAACACACTACACTGCTGTACTTGAAATTGGAGGCCATCCCCAGTGTCCAGAGAAAGTACAAGAAGGGATGCAGAGACTTGGGGAGGCTGTGATGGTTAAAACTGATTCTCAGCAGGACAGGATCTAGAATCACCTGAATGACAAACCTCTTTGGGCATGCCTGTAAGGGATCGTCTCAAATAGGTTAAGTGAGGTGGGAAGACACACCTTAGAGGGGTTGCCATCATTCTTTTGGCTTGGGTTCTGGATAGGAAAAAGAAGGAGGAGGAGGAGGAGGAGGAGGAGGAGGAGGAGGAGGAGAAGGAGAAGAAGAAGAAGAAGAAGAAGAAGAAGAAGAAGAAGAAGAAGAAGAAGAAGAAGAAGAAGAAGAAGAAGAAGAAGAAGAAGAAAGCAAGTTGAGCATGCATTCATCGCACTCTGCTTCCTGATTGTGGCTGTGATGTGACCAGCCACTTCCAGCCTCTCCTGCCTTGACTTCCCCCACCATGATGGACTGTGCTTTTGAGCCAAGACCCACCCCCCCAAACCCTTTCTTCCTTAAGATGCTTTTGTCAGCATATAATATCCCAGGAATGAGAAAAATAGCTAAGATCAGGGATGAGAGGTAAAGTGGAAGATCTGGAAGTCAGGTAACACTATCTGCTGTGGATAGCTCCAAAGAACTCCTCACGGTTCTGTCCTCCATACACTATGGCCATAGGTCCCAGCACGACAGTAGCACCCATGTGTCTCTGGAGATGGGTATTAATTCTCACCAAAGTCCTCTGTGGCTTCCAGATGGCTTCTTATGTAATCCTCAGGAAATGAAAGCTCTATGTGCCCATGATCCCACTTAGTTGCATCAATGAATGGGTTAATTAGCAACCATGCAAAGAGTATGCTCATCTTACCTGCCATGCCAGAGTTGAAAATAAATAGAAGGGGAAACTAAGAATGGGGAGTAAAAAGAGAAAGTTCCACAGAACCACTCTATTTTATATATAAAAAAAACCCCTCTGTATTTATTACTATTATTATCATTATTTATAGTCTTGAAGACCAAGACTGGACCTTGTGTATACATACCTTACAAGGACTCTATCACCTCACTACATGATCATTCCTTCACTGGTAATTTTTATGTTGTTTTGAGACTGTCACAGGGGAACAGACAATGAAGCTGAGCTAGGGATTTTGGTGAACTCGATTTCTGTGCCTCTGGGTGTGGGCAAGGCTGTTTGCCTGTCCTTCCTGGAGAGCTCATGCCTGTGATGAAAGCCACTGTAGAAAGCCATTTAGAATCTTTGAGTGTTGAGGGGAGGGGGTTGAGTAAGACATAAAAACCCCTTTCAAAGCTTTCCACACGTCAAGTGTCAAGTGTCCATGTCATTCTCTGTGTGAGAACATGGCCAACGACTCAGGCTTAGAATCTGAGTGATAAGCCAAGGCAAACCATGCTATCAAGTATGGTGGTTCTGATGTCTTGGAATATACTCACTGAAATTTCATGTGGGAAGTTGACAAGATACAAGGTGATATTAGATATAAGCCAGCCCAGGCATCTATTTGAGGAGACTGGCTGGTGGAGGAAGGTGTGGGCAGAGCAAGGCAATCCTCTCACCTGTAGATATCTCGGGCCATCCCAAAGTCTCCAATCTTTGCTATTCTTCCAGCTCCTGGGCAGGTCAACAGACAGTTTCTAGCAGCAATATCCCTGGGAAGAAAACAGGGTTCTTAATTTTACACATAAAGCATCCTAGGATCTCTACCTTCTGTGAAGTCCAAACAGTTCTTTCCTTCACCCTGTATTTCTGTTGTTATATTATCCTTCACTGTAAAAGAAACAGCCACACTGGTTCCAGACCAGGATTAGGGGCACTGGTTGCAATGTGTGGTGGCTTGAATGAGAATTGTCCCTCACAGGTTTACGTATTTGAACACTTCCTGGTTTCTGGTTGGTGGTGCTTTTGAAGGCAGGGTGTAGAATCTTTGGAAGGCAGAGGCTTGCTGGAGGCAGTGCATCAGTAGGGGCGACCTTTAGGTTTTTATGGCCTCACCCCCTTCCCGTTCACTCTCTGTGTTTGCGGGTGAAGATGTAATCTCTCGACTTCCTGGTGCTTCTCTCATGGTGATGGACTCTCCCTCTGGAACTGTAAGCCCAAATGAACTCTTTCTCATGATTGCCTTCGAAATTAGGTGGGTTTTTGTTGTTGTTGTTGTTGTTTTTATAATCTCAGCAACAGAAAAGCAACTGATATAACAATGCTTAGTGAGAAATGAGCAATGAAGGCATCTATAATTTAAAATAAAGCTTGCTGATCTTTTACTGTGCGATAGGCATTGTTAAAGTCTAATTCTCATTACAATGCATAGGGTATTACAATGATCCTCATTTTATGAAAAATCTAAGCTAAAGGCAGATAGCACTGGGGCATAAGAAATGCTATCTGGCTTTGGAATACTGTTGTGCATAGAGTATGGGTTAGTGTTAGTGCTCTGCTAGCAGTTTGAAGAAACATTTCAGAACAGTATGACTTCAAATTCAAGTAGGTTACCATATTTCCAAACATTTCTAGTTTTTTTTTTTAATAAGCAGTATAGTTCTGACACCTGCGATTTTTATCTAGCACCATTGCTAAGCTCTGCATCTGGAGTCACTTTTTCTAAGCTAAGAAGTTGGCACTCCGTTCCTGGGCTCCAGATGGCCCATTCTCCTACAGCATGCCTCCGAGGCACCACGGCTGGACCTGTCCACCTTGACCCCACACCGATTCTTCCCAGTTGACATACCTGTGGGAACTGAGGCCCCAGTCAGAAGTCAGGAAGGTGTTGCTAATCATGTTAAAGCCCTGAGCATAAAAAAACCAACAAGTACCTGAGGGAGGCACAGATGGTGTTTTTATACTTCAAGTGACTTCATGGAGGCTCTTATCCTTGGTTGGGGTAGAATTTGGAGGATAAACAACTGGCTAAGACGACATCTGAAAATGAGGATGCACGGGGCGATTTCTCAGTGGTTAAGGCACATGTTGTGTAATCGTGTGGGCTGGAACCCAGATAAATGCCAGGATGGTATGGTGGCATACCTGCAACCCTAGCCTTGGTGTGGTAGCATGCCTGCAACCCTAGCCTTGGAAGGTGGACACAGGGGGTCTGCAGAGCAAGCTGGCTAGCAAGACAAGCCATGTAATGAGCTCTGCATTGTACTGAAAGAGCCTGCCTTGGTGAGTAGATGGGAAAGTGATGGAGAATAACACCTGACAGCAGTCTTGGGCATCCTCATGTACAGGCACTCATGTACTGGCACTTACACACATGCCCACATATATGGAAACATGCATATATGTATACATAACACACACACACACACACACACACACACACACACACCCCACAAATTCAAGAAGGAAGTAGAAAGCTCTGGAAGGTGGCATGTGTCTGTGTTCTTAGCACTTGAAAGTCTGAGACAGAAGGACCTGAATTTGCAGCTATTTTTGGCTGAACAGAAGTTTTAGGCCAGCCTGGGCTACCTAGTGAGACCTTCTCCTTAAAAATAAGGTAAGTTCATATTGTTGATCAACAATATGAACTAACCAGTACCTCACAGAGCTGTGTCTCTAGCTGTATATGTAGCAGAGGATGGCCTAGTCAGCCATCATTGGGAGGACAGGCCCTTGGTCTTGTGAAGATTCTATGCCCCAGTACAGGGGAATGCCAGGGCCAGGAAGTGGGAGTGGGTGGGTTGGGAAGCAGGGCAGGAGGAGGGTATAGAGGACTTTTGGGATAGCGTTTGAATTGTAAATGAAGAAAATATCTAATAAAAATGGGAAAAAAAGAATGCAAGAGAAAAAAATTAGGTAAAAGGGAGGGGTGTGGAGAGATGGCTCAGCAGTTAAGAGCACTTTCTGCTCTTGCAGAGGTCCTGGGTTCACCTACCAGCAACCACGTGGTGCCTCACAACTATCTGTAACTCCAGTTCCAGGTCTGACCTCCATAATTACAAGACACACACTCTGCATATACATACATGCAGGCAAAGCACACATACTCATCAAAAAATGTAAGAGAAATGAAATAAAATAAAAGTTTAAATTGAAAATATTTTTAAAAGTATGATTGAGAACATGGCTTAAGATTTCAGAAAGATGGTCTGGGGTGAGACCTGGACACTGTTAACCAATTCGTACGGTTGGAGTTTGAGGAGCAGTGGTTCACAAGACATCCAAACTGAACCTTAAAACGCATAAAATGGCATCAAAATAAAGGAAAAACAATTAGCCATTAATTCTGAAGAGAAATAGAATGAAGAATGAAGTGCGTGGGAAAATGTTTACATCTCCCAAAAGGCCTTTACACAGAAGTGTGTGAGGTCATCACTTTACACAGAAGTGTGTGAGGTCATCACTTTACACAGAAGTGTGTGAGGTCATCACTTTACACAGAAGTGTGTGAGGTCATCACTTTAAAGGTGACTTTGAGTTTAATGATAAGGAAATAATGCCATCAGACACACAAGGGATTGGTAGAACGGCATACGCATCTTGAAATTTCATTAAACCATGTCCAAAAGCAATCATTTTAGTAAAGAAAGAACATGGGAGCTCGTGGCTGGGGAGGGAGTCTGCTCTGAGTTCAGAATAGGTGTCTTGCGGCAGCCTAGGAATCTGAGGGGCCATGTTTAAGGGTGTCCATTGAGGACGAGTTACAAGGGTAACTGTTGTGGAGTGTCCCAGGAACCTCTTAACTACTCAGAAACTGCAAAAGGCACTTCCCTGATTAAAAACTACCACAGGATCCCAGGAGAAAAGCTCCGAGGGAGGTGGGCAATTTCCAGACATTTCTTTTCGAGCCGGTCACTCAGCACAATCTTCAGTTGACCTTTGACATTTAGTTTCTTGAAATGGACAAAAGGAGAGGTTGGGGAGATGTCTCAGCTGCTAAAGAGCTTGCCGTGAAAGTGTGAGGAACTTAGCTCAGATCTCTCAACACCCACATAAAAACCAGGGGTGGTGGCTTGGATTTGTGACCTCCTGAGAGATCAATTTTTTTTTTTTTTGGTTCAGATTCCATCTTAGAGACCTGACCTAAGGCTGAATTCAAGTTAACTAACAGGCTGATACCTACCACTAGTTTCCAGGTTACCCCCCAGGGGTCCCAACAAGACCTGCATCTTGCACCAGTTTCCAGGTTATTCCCCAACAAATCTGCACCTTCAGGTTATAAGCCTGCCCCTGGCACTTCCCTTTCTAACAACCAGGAATCAGGAGGAAAGCAGAAGTTAAGTTTATGGTTTGGGTCCCAGCACCAGCTTTAATTATATTAAAGACCACAGTAGCTCCCCCCATTTAGATGCTTGAAACACTCACCCCTCATTTGTCATATCTTATAAAACCTTGTCCTGATGAGTGTTGGGCTTTTCTCCACCGAAACCATCATGTAGGTGTGTGGTGACTTAAGTCCAAGCTTGAGCTTGTGAATACAGAACCCTAGTGTGATTGCATTGGAGCAGCGCCTCCTTGGTCTTTGGGGTTCAACAAATGCTTCCTGGTATTACCCTTGCACTGGGAAGGCAGACACAGGTTGGTCTCTGAAATTCCTTGTGGGACAGCCTAGCTGAAGTGATATGCTCTGGCATAAGGGAAGGACTGTTTCTTATATAATAAGATGGAGAGTGATGGGAGAAGGCATTTGATGCCAACCTCTGACCTCCCCATGCATTTGCATACACCGCCCCGGCAGTCTACATATATATACACACATACATAATCCACATGAACATGAATGTACTCTCACCACCCCCATATACTTACACACACACATACACATAAAAAGGAACAGCAAACTGTTACTAAGATATTCTCATTCTGATCTCCACAAACCATTTCTAGATCTGGAGGTAGGAGTCTTGGGAGAATGCGATCTTGTTATCTGTTACAGAACATGGGGCATCACCATAAGGAAGCTGATTTCAGATTGTCAGTGAGTGAAATGATCCATCCCTTGGCTGGAGCGCCAGCAACACAGCCATCTCCATGAGAAGCAAAGGCAGACATGAAGTCATCAAGGTGGCGTACAAATTGAAAACAGATGAATCTAGACTTAAAGATATGGGAAGGGGGACTCCAAAGGAGGCTGATTTCCAAAGGAGCACTAATGTGCCTCAACTGAGAGATGGTACAGCCCAGAGTTGATGTTTATGGAATGTTTTGGGCACAGTAAAAAGGGCAGTGGACTAGGTGGCTTTGGATGAAGGCACAGAGGACTGGTCCTGGCTGCCCCTTTGTGTCTGTTATTTCTACTGATCAGAATGGCTTGCAAGTGGGAAAAGGGTAGAACCAAGGGGAAGGACTGAGGACCAAAGCAATGGCTGGGCAGTGAGGTAGGAGGTGGTTCAAGAGAGGATACTGTCTAGTGTCAGAGTGACTCTGAGAACTGGGAGAATCTACTTCCTAACTTCCTGCCTTCCTCTCTATCAGGGAGGAAGTCTGGCTTGTATACCCTTACACATGTGGCTTTTAAATGCATACAGGGAATCCTCTTTTCTACTCTGTGCCTATGTGAGCTAATGGCCACAAGCAAGCCTTAAATAGTTTGAAGACACAGGTTAATAAATACTCGTGAGTTTGTCGGACTATCATTGACTGAACTAGAAGCAAACTATTAAGAAGAGCTTTGCAAAGACCCCCGATAATATACTTGACTTTTTAGATCTCAGATCAGCTGTGGTCAACAGTCACACATGAATCAGAGTGATGCTGGGCATTGAGTGTGACATGCTGCAGCCCATAGAGCATTTAAACCCAGGGCAGAGGAAATGTCACCGAGCTAAAGGAAACTATCACTAGGCTTCACTTCGAAGTACTTCAGAAAAAAAAAATTAACTTACTGAGCTAGTACTTAGTGTCCAACAATATGCTAGGAATCATGGATGAATTGAGGAAAGAAAGACTCCTTTGAAGAGCTCAGTTTCTAGGTAGGAGAAGCTCAAGGTGATCCAAGGTTTGAATGTACAGGCGGGTGGACCATAAGAGGGCTAAAGTCGCTCACCAGCCTCCAGCTCACCCCTGTGGGGAAGTGTGGAGGCTTTAGAAACCCACTTTACACAGGGACGGGAGATGCCTTGGAAGACAGGTTGCCCCTCAAAGATGGCTTACCCAAACAGTTCTGGAGAGAGACCGGATCTAATCTAAAAGGGACAGAGCTGCTCTCAGGACCAACAGGGAAGCACTCAGAAAGCTCTGGGGAGATGAAGGCCATGGACTCACCGGTGGATAAAGTGATTCTCCTCTAGGTACTGACAGCCACAGGCAATGTCCCGAGCCACATGCAGAAGATCCAACATGGCCAGGGAGGTGGGTTGGTTCTGTGGGAAGACAAGAGGCCCGCTGATGAGGGAAGACAGGAAGATGGGAAATTGCTTCTGTCTGTGAGGAGGCTGAGGCCACTCACGCTGCTCTACCAGGGGTCTCAACCCTTTAAAAATCATTTGCTTTTCCCCAGACACGGTCAAGGCATCCCTCTTTATGAACAGGCCCCAGGTGAGTAGAAAGGACAGCTGGGGTTGGGGATGGCTGGGCCACAGGAATCCAGCAGGACAGACAATTCTTGCTCTTTAATGCATTTTATATATTTTAATCCCATAATTCATGTGCATGCTACAGCCCGATAAGCAAACCTGGGAGAAAACCAATGGAGAATGATGTTTTTGAAATCTTCTATTGTAATGTCTTGTAGTGGTCTGTGTACTTATTTATTGTATTTCCGTGTGTGTGTATGTGTGTGTATGCATGCAGGTGGTTGTGCATATGTGTATATTAGAGGACCCAGATTGAAGTCAGGAATCACTTGCTTTCATTTTAGTCACTGAGGCAGGGTTCTCAGTTGCACCCAGAGCTCATCGATATGGCTAGTCTCTCATTGAGGCAGGGTTTCTCAGTTTCACCCAGAACTCATCGATATGGCTAGTCTTGACATCCACTTGTTAGCTCTAGAAATTCCATCTCAATCTTCTGTCGTTGGAATTTCAGGAAGGTTCCATGAGATGATATGGGGATGCAAACTCCAGCCCTTGTGTGGCAAGTACTTTAACCACAAGTGTTTTAACTATTGAGCCATCTCTCTGACTTTTAAAATGCCTTTAAACACAGGGCTGGAGAGATGGTCCAGTAGTTGAGAGCACTGGCTGCTCTTCTAGAGGACATGGGTTTGAGTCTCTGCATTTCTATAGCAGCTCACAATGATATGTCACTCTAGTTCCAATGCACTTGATGCCCTCTCTTCTGCAGGAACTGCACATGCATGGTGCACAGATATATGTGCAGGCATAACACCCAGGCACATAAAAGAAATTAAATAAGTTAAATCATTAAAAGTGTTTTTAAACATTAATTTTCTTTAAGATCTTGGCCTAAAGTGAATTAAAAAGACAACCTCGTGGAAAGCTGGGCAAGTCAAAGCAACATCAAGCTGTTTGTTCTCCACGAAACCTCTTCCGTGTAAGAGCAAACGCTACGCCATCTGTGGACACTTGGCCTCATGACCGCGTCATGAAGGTGACCCCCTTCATCCTGATCTAAATGCCTAAATTGTTTAGTCGTGTGCTACCATCCAGTGTCATAGTCATGTGGTTGTGGTTTTGTCCTCTGTTTATTTTACCAATGTTCCCAAATAAACTTTGAGGTCTCCGGGACCTGGATACGGAAATCACCAAGGAAACGAGAGGAACTAGAACATTGACTGAATCTCAACCTGAGGGTTGAATGGCCCTCTCACAGGGGTTGTCTATCACATATTTACATTGTTATTTATAACAGGAGCAAAGTTACAGTTATGAAGTTTCAATGAAAATAATTTTATGGTTGGGGGATCCACCACATGAGGATCGGGACTAAAGGGGTTGCAGGATTAGGAAGGTTGAGAACCACCGATCTAGAGGGATTCAGGCCTGGAGTCCAGCAAACTCCAGACTTAGAGGCCTGGCTATACCCGCTCACACTCCAGAGCCCTTGTTCTTCCATCCCAAGTCCCTGGGTTCCATCTCTCTGCATATGCTGTAAAGAGTTACTGGTATTAGCCCTGCACACTAAAAGTCACACTGCTTTCTCATAGTCAACCCACCACTCTGAGTTAAGTTGCCTTTGTGATGCTGAGGACGTGGAGGAACCCCAACAAACCCTTCAACTCCCCACAAATCTGTTGCTCAAACACTTCAGCAATGTGGGGGAGAGGGCTCTGGAGGGCGGTGCACCAATCTGTGAAGCTGTTCCCTAGGTCAGCATGGCAGGAAAGACAGTTTACCTTGGATGGGTGGAGGTGGGCCAGTGACTAGGGTGACTGCAGTGCAGCCTGGCTGTGGTTTCATGGACATGTGGGTGTGTGGTTAACAAGAAGAGCCACCCAAAGGAAAGGTGGCACCAAGATTAGATTCGATGGATGGGATCTTAATTCTGAAGAAGGGGATTCTCTCAAGAGCAACCCTCAGATGGTTCTGATCTCAGGTGTTGAGATCAGAATGGGCTGCAGTCCCCCACTCTGACCTTGCCCAGGGTGGTACTGTAGGGGCAGGGGGCAGTGGAGGCACCAAAGATCTGCTTCTCCTGGCTGCTGTGCCTCGTTCTCTGGGACAGCGGTCAAATCTTATCCTTCTTCAAATTTAGGAGGCAGAGAAACCCCATTCCTCAGGCCTCCGCCTCCTGCCCCAATGTCCTTGGACTTCCCAAGTGACAAGTTCTCGGACATCCCTTATAAGGAGTTCTCTCTCCTCTGCATATTCTCTCCTTTAGCCTCAAGAACTCCAGAGCCATGCCTCTTTCGAGTTCTTCACAAGTTCTGTCCCTCATACATGACACCACAGGTGTACATGCTAAATATTCCAGCATGTTATTATTCATTAATAATAATTAATTATTAATTGTTATCAATAATTAATAATTATTATTTCTAATAATACAGTATAACAATACTGCAATTTATAATAATACTGTACAATAATTTCTGTATAATATATAATACAGAAAACGACACAGTCAGGGTACTGTGTGTATTATATTTGTTTTGGGGAAGAGATCAGTGGGTTTGGAATCTGTGGATAGAGAGCTGGTTAGTGCCACGGACGGCATGCAAAGTCCCTCCAGAGTCATCAGGTCATGAAATCAGATTATTGGATCAATTGTGTAGGGCTTGTCTCCTTAGGTGCTCCTCCACCATCCACTCTGTCCGTTCGATTTCCTGACCCATCTCTTCATGACCAGACCACAGGTTGACTCCCAGGAGCCCACGGGACCGACTCCCAGGAATCCACCAAGCACGTTACCTCCCTTGCAACCTGCTCCCACTGACATGAGCCCTGGAGAGAAAACTGGCTCTCACTCACCGGGCGAGGGCGTGTCTCCCTGAGGAAGGACTTGAGGTCTCCGCCAGCCATGAGCTCCAGCAGGATGAAGCGGGGCAGGGCTTGTAGACTCACCCCGATGCAGCGAACAATATTCTGGTGGTTGAATTTGCTACAGGGCAGAGGGCGTAATCAAATTTAACTGAGCCTGGCCTGGGACCATCAAGAGAAGCACGGCACAGAGTCATGGCTTCAGCAATCATGCTGTGAAGCTATATTCTGTAGATATGGGTGGAGGGAGGGGTCTCTGGCTGAACCTGAGGTCAACCTTCCTGGGGCGATGCATAGACTGGGCAGGCTTGGCAGGAGTTGAATTAGCGGGAAAGGATTCTGTTGGAGTCACATGTACTTTGCACGGGTGAGCGTGTGTGCATGATGTATATGTGTGTGTATATATTTATATATGTCCATGTGTTTGTGCGTGTATGCATGCGTTTGTGTGTATGCATATGTGTGCATGTGTGCATATATTTATGTGTGTGCATATGTTTTTAGTGTTTGCATGTGTGAGCACTGCTGTATAAATTTATACCCAAGTTCTCTAAGGAAGGTCTCAGGCAGAAGTTGAAGGACTGGCTTCTGAAAGGGACAGCGTGTGACCTGCATGGTGACAGGCTGTGAAAGAACATCAGGAGGAGAGATGGCCCCTCTGGTCTCTGAAATCTCCTGCTGACTCCACATGGGCCAGGACTAATTAGGACCCATGGTCCTGAGACTTGAATTATATTGTCATTTTAGGATATGCAGAACAATAGGGCTAGGAAACCTCAGATGGACACACACACACACACACACACACACACCACACGTGCATGCACGCATTGAGTTGAGACTGGTGATTATATGCTGAAATATATCTGTTTATTACTACCTAGTAGGAATATTACGTAATTAAGCTCTCCTTGTATGTAATCTTATATTTTTTAGGCTTTATTTAATACTCTTACATTACATATATAACCAGAAAATAAATATTGTTTTTTTTTTTTTTTTTAAAGCAAAGTGCTGTCCTGGCTGTGAATCTTCCTCATGTTCTAGAGCCTATAAAAGTATCACTCAAACAGCTTTGGTCAACCTGGACCACTCTAGGCCACTTCTCCAGGTCAGGATGCTTGGAGGTAACAGTGCCAGTGACAGCTCTGAGCTCCCTTCAGGTCACAAGGACATCTGTCTGCCTCCTCCTTCAGGAGACCTGAGTAGCTGCCCTCAGGAGGTTTCCGGTTTCAATTAAGGCCTGTTAGGGTGCAGCCTTTGTCATTGTAGATGCGGGATACGGTAGCCTGTTATCTTTCATTGGTTCCCTTTCTCTATGTCCAGGACCTCAGGTCTGGAAGAGTCACTTAAGGGGGATGGGGTAGGATAGATCATCTAATGTCAGAAGGGAGCTTGCTTTCCTAAGTGAGGATTGGGAACCAATGGCTGGCACTGGGGAGCTGGCTGGAGGCAGAGAGTCACTCAGATACTCCCTAAGATAATCAATGTGGACTGTTCCACTTCAGGGGCCTTTGCACTTGTGGTGTGGGTGGGGGAATGCTGGCACTAACACATCCTGTTTTCTCTAGAGAGACCTATCCGTCAGATCTTCATACGCTTTGAGGAGTCAGGGGAGAGGCTGGGCCTCTGCCTTTACCTGATGATCAGAGCTTCCATGAGAAAGTCCAGCTCATCTTGTTCTGAACACACTTCCGGCAGCGTCTGGAAGGGAGGGTGGGAGGAGAAGGTGGCTGTGAGCTGTGTGCTGTAGCCTACAGGGACCTCAGGCTAAGGCTAGGCGGAAGGTGGAGCCACCCCTCACCTTTACAGCCACTTGTAGAGGGCTTGGGTCATTGGGCATTCCAGACACCTGGCCTTCATACACCTCCCCAAATGCGCCATGGCCTAGGCCCCTGTACCAAGAAGACAAGATAAGTCATAGTTAAGTGAGCCACAGGCAGCTGGGGACCTGGAGATCAGTGTCACCTTCAGTGTACACACACAAGAGGAAGGGTGACCACTCAGGAGTTACACCTTCAGCTTGGCTGCACTATATTGCCCTGGGCATCCATTTCTCTTCTTTTCTTTTAAAAAAATTACCGTATTTTATTTTTTAATCTGAAAATGAATATATTTTCATACAAATTTATTCTGATTATGGTTTTCCCTCCCCCAACTCCTCCCAATCACTCCCACCGTCCACCCACCCACCTGAATCCACACCTTTTATTTCTCTCTCTCTCATAAAAAACCAAACAAGAATCTAAAAAAAAAAATAATAAGAAGAAGATAAAAAAACAAACAAACCAGCCGGAATAGGACAAAACAAACAGAAAAAAAAATACCAAAAGAAACACATATACACTCAGAGACACACACATTCATATATACAGAAATCCCATAAAAACACAAAACTAGAAACCACAATACACAAGCAAAAGACCTGTAAGGTAACAAGAGAAGGAAGAGGAGGAAGAGGAGGAGGAGGAAGAGGAAGAGGAGGAGGAGGAAGAGGAGGAGGAGGAGGATGAAGATGAGGAGGAGGAGGAGGAAGAAGAGGAGGAAGAGGAAGAGGAGGAGGAGGAAGAGGAGGAGGAGGAAGAGGAGGATGAAGATGAGGAGGAGGAGGAGGAAGAAGAGGAGGAGGAGGAAGAGGAGGAGGAAGAGGAGGAGGAGGAAGAGGATGAGGAAGAAGAGGAGGAAGAGGAAGAGGAGGAAGAGGAAGAGGAGGAGGAAGAGGAGGAGGAAGAAGAGGAGGAAGAGGAAGAGGAGGAAGAGGAAGAGGAGGAGAAAGTGGAGGGAGAGGGGGAAGAGGAGGAGAAAGTGGAGGGAGAGGGGGAAGAGGAAAAGGAGGAGGAGGAAGAAGAGGAAGGAGGAGGAGGAGGGAGAGGAGAAAGCAGCAGCAGCAGCAGCAGCAGCCCAGTATTATGAGTTAGAAAACCTGCAACAACACCCCTGAGCTCACTTGTGTGGGCCACCTATTGCTGAGCATGGGGCCGGCCCTTAAATGTGTTTGTATAGCGACTGAGAATGTTAGAGAATCTCCTGTTTGCTCTGTGAGTGGGCCTCCTTTATTTATTTATTTATTTTATCTGAACTCTGATGAGAACGGGTCTGCTAAGGTTTGAGGTTCGCATGCTGACAAGCAATCCCGACTCTGAGATGTTAAGAGTGTGGCAAACGAGTGTTGTGACAGGAAGTGATTCAGATGAAGCAAGGCCATTAGGGTGGAGCATCCCATGGGCGGGTCCTGGTGGCTTCTGATGCCCGGATCTGTCTTTGCTAGCAAGAAGGTCATTACCAAATATAGTCTTAGACCTTGGATCCTAACTCTGAGACCATGCGGACCTCTTTTCTTTGTAACTACCTATTCTGTGGTATAGTGTTACAGCACACATAAATATCAAATACGGTCCAACCAGGGATTCCTGAAGATAGTTAAAAGTTTATTCACTCAGTGAAGATTTAGTGAGTCCTTGGTATCTGGTAGGGACAAAGATAAGAGATGACTTGTGTCTAAAAGAGGGTGATACTTCTGGGGACAGGGGCAGATGATTGACAGATCCTTGCTGTGGGGTGTTGTAGTGGGTGATAGAGGAGATCGTGGTTGCTTTGGATGCTCAGAGAACAGAGTTGGGGCCAGGCATCTTCTGAATGGTGTGCATGATGGACTTTTAGAACTTGATATATACTTTTCATTTCATAAATTGCATGAACACACAGGGTGTTGAAATAAGCAAACATTCCCACGAGCCTCTGAACATTAAACCTTGTCTCCCCGAGAGGCCAGGGGTGTACCCAAGGATGGCTGTTCAGGCTCCTTATGGCTAGAGGAGGCCATGGCACACAGAGAAACCATCCAGCCCTGGGGCAGTAGCAGGAAGCTCACCGGATGAGAGTGATGTTTTTCCGCGGCACTTCCTTTAGGTCACTGATGGATGAAGTCTTGCCAGCGAAGCAGTAGTTGGGGTTGTAGTCGGTCATGATGGTCGAGGTCCGCAGCTTGCTCAGCTTATACTCGGGGCTCTGCAGCTCCATCTGCATAGCCTGCAACTCCTGGTGCTTCCGACGGTACACTGCAGACAGATAGGTGTCCGCTGTGAGGGGGTCCTGGGCCAGGCGAAGCTCAGCAGAAGCTCAGCAGAGGCCACTCCCTCCAGACCTTGGACTTTAAACTTCGCTATCACCGTTAACAACACTCACAAACTGATTAAGCTTATTAAAGTATTCCTTCACCATGGGAAACCAGTGTGAAACTTAAATCACCTAACTGGTATATATATATATGTTTTACTGTGTCAGACAGGGATGGGGCTTCGTTTCTGTTGCTGTGATAAGAGAGCCTGACACGAGCGGTTTAGGGGAGCCAAAGGGTTTCCTTTGGTTCACAGATCCAGGGTATAAGTCCGTCATGGTGGGGGATGTCAAGGCAGCGAGAACCTGAAGAGGTTTGGTCATATCTAGTCAAGAGCAGAGAAAGGCATACCTGGACTCAGCTCATGTTCTCCTTTTAAAATACAGTCCAGTAACCAAACCCTGGGGGTAAGGGGATGGTGTTGCCACTTTTGGGGTGGGTCATCTCATGTCAGTTAACCCAATAAAGAAAACCCTTCACAGACATGTCTACAGGTCACCTAAACTAGACAACTTGTCACTGAGGTGATCTTCTCAGGTGATTCCAGACTGGGTCAAATTGAAAATTAAAACTGGCCTTACAGATAGACATGCCAGGATTTTATCAGGGAGATGGCTGAGATCCATTAGACATGAAGGAACAATGGGGGAGGGTTAGTTAGGGACATCCTGGAGGCCACACAGCAGAAGGATGTTTTAGTGAGGTTATTGGGGTCACTTTCGGACCCAGAATGGCCATCAGAGGTATCTCAGGTCTCCTATGAACGAGTCTTCCTGCATGCTTCTGGGACATTCCCTCTGCCTGGCTTCCCATCTCTGCTTATCTATCAGAGCATCTAATAGCCACCATGGTCCATATTGAGCCTCTGTGCCCTGAGATGGGCTCACCTTGGTCAGATGAAAGGGGCTCAGAAACCAGTTTTAAACCTCTGGTTGAGTGGGAGTGTTCCTGGCTAGTATGGCTTGAGTCACATATACACAGGGAATGGCCCCAGCCATGACCAGCTCCTCAAGTGCTGAGGAGCTGACAGTGAATATGGGGGTATAGGAAGAGTATTTTCCATTGTGTTGGGCACTGAAGGGTAACCATGTCTGCCCTGTGAGCAGCCAGGGGGCCACACAGAATCAAAGGTCAGTATCAGAGACTCCTCTCTGAAACTGCAGATTCTCTGGTGGGTAGAGGGTTGATGGTTCTGTTTTCACTGGGCCTAGTAGCCAAGTCTGGGACATATCAGGGCAGGGTGATACCTTGGCGTCCGTGTACACCCTGAGACCCTATTCCTGTGGGGCTTGCTTTGCCCCTTCAGAAGCCCTGCTGCTCTGCCACACTCACCAATCATGATGCCGGAGAATGCCAGAACAAGGGCAGCCACCAGGGCAGAGGTCACGACGGAGAGGATCAATGAGAGCGGCAGGTGGGGCTCCGGGGTGGGCGACACTGGAAGACAGGTCCGGATGGGGTACTGACCACCATGTTGATTCTCCTCTCTGAGCAGGTCCCAAGTCAGAAATACCCTCCCCAGCTGGAAAAAGCCACCCGCTGTTTCCAGTCTCTGGAGATCTTGTCACACCGCCCTTTTTCAGGGGACCATGGGCCCTAAGCAGGCTCATCCTGGTCTCACAGGCTCCCAGAAGTAGCTTTGGGGTAGAGGGAAAATTCAATAGGGATGAATATCAATCTTGGGTCTTGGTCCCCCAAATCAGCTGCACGAGGATGGGATGCGGACAGGATGGGAAACAGGAGTGGACAGGGAAGAGACTTGGGGACCTTAGGGGACTGATTCCAAACTCAGGAGGACCCAGAATTACAGTCCCTTAGTGACACCCTCAGACTTGGAATTACTTCTTATGGCCTTAGAACAGGAGAAGGCCCTGTGAGTCCCATCCTGGACAGACTGTTTGCTCTGTTCACAAAACTATCCCTTCCCTCCCCTCTCTTCCCCTCCCTTCCCCTCCCCTCCCCTCCCTTCCCCTCCCCTCCCCTCCCTTCCCCTCCCCTCCCCTCCCCTCCCCTCCCCTCCCCTCCCCTCTCTTCCCCTCTCTTCCCCTCCCCTCCCCTTCCTTCTTCTCTCCCTTCATTTCCCTCCCCTTCTCTTCCCTTCCCTCCTCTCCCCTTCCCTTCCTTTTCCTTCCCTACCCCTGTCTCTACTCTTTCCCTTCTCCCTCCCCTCCTCTCCCCTTCCCCTTCATCTCTTCTTCCTTTTTCTTTCTTATCCCTTCCTTCCCCTCCCCCATCCTTTCCTCTTTCCTTTCCTTTCTTCTCTTCTTCCCCTCCACCCCTTCCCTACCCTTGTCCCTTGTCTTCCCATTCCTTGTTTCTTTACTATATATATTTTTTTTCTCTCAAGGGGGATTTGGAACATGTTCAGAAGAGGGACTCTAGGCTGGAAGCAGGCTTAGAGCTCTATCTGTGTGGTCAAAACAAACAGCTATTGAATATGTAGCAGACTCAAAAACAAAAGCATTCTCATCAAATGTGTGTGCTAAAGGCTGTGTCCAGTCAGGAACCATACACAGGAAGTTCAAAGGCACAGGGCCTGGATCTGAAATTCCTCAACCCAGGGGTGTCTTAGGAGTGCTAAGACCCCCATTGGTAGGTACTCGAGTGGACATGGGATGTCTGGCCCCTTGGTAGAGATGCCACAGGTTTTGCTACATGGCTTTGGAAAGGGGGTAGGCAATTCTGAGGCCACTTCAGGTGTGTTATCTTTCATACAAGGTCTCCTTTCCCAGTTGCCAGAATATGAACAAGAGACAGACAAGATACTTAACAACTGGGCTTGTTTGGTTGGCTCAAGTTTTGGACCTCTTCTCCTCCCCCAGTGTTGTCCCTTACCAATGCAGGAGACACCATCATCAGCCAGCACGGTCCCATGATCACAGAAGCAGATGACTTTGTGGCTCTCGGGGTCCATGTGACATTCGTCTACCTCGCAGTGACTGCAGTTTAGATAATGCTTGATATTCACTTCCCCATGGCCCTCCATCACTGGTGACAAGGAGGGAGGGTCAGTCTCAGGCTGAACAAGAAGATCAGTCACCCTGTACCTTCAGGTCCCTCCCACCCCCTGCCTTTGAACTCTAGCTGCTTGCTGTGGATTCTTGGGGTCCCTGTTCCAGGTCACCTCGGCCACTGAGAGCACATTTCTGTTTGGGGAAGCATATTTGGGGGAGTATGTGTTTGTCTGTGTGTAAGTGAGAGACCTGTATTCAGGACCCTGGCTCTGGTACGGTGTTCTAGCTACTCTCGTGTCATTTTCTAGGTCCTGCCTGCCTGGTGCTTCATACTCTAAATTCAGCCCCATTCCCCAACTTCTGCAAACTATGAGGAGGTGAGCCTAGAGGAAGACTTGTATCTGCAGGTGGTCCATAGGCCATGCCTTGGTATCCTGACCCCATACAATGTCCAGGTTGGTGGAAGAAATGGCTTAAGTTTGTATCATCACCTGGTAGAGGGGGTACCTTTTAAGGCCGGGGTGTACAGGATACCCAATGGACTGATGAAGGAAACCCCATCTTCCCCATCCATTTCGGGGTCATTGTTTGATGCTGCGTTGCCACCTGTGGCAAACCAGAGAAGAGTTGAACCCCAAAAGGTGGGTGCCCAAGTCTCAACAAACACACACACACACACACAACAGGCATGCAGTTATGGCCAAAGCTATGGGTCACTGGGGGGCTTGTGGAACAGGGAGGTGATGAGGGAAGGGAGGTTCCAGGCACAGAGGCTATACATTGGTTTAACCCTGTAGATGCTGGATGTGTGGGCCAATTTCCCTTGCAGGTTGGAGTCAGATCATCCAGGGAGTCTCTATCACACTGCTGAGGTCTCACTACTAAGTAGCAGGTGAGCAAGAGTCTAGAAGGTTGTAGTCTCTTGAGGTTAGGGTGTATCCTTGAGTCTTAGAGAGTTGCTTTGGTCACTTGGGGGTCATGATGGGACCTGTGGGGAGATGAGCCACTGTGCCTTCAGGCTCCTGTCCCTCTTTACATCTGGGACTGGGTGATCTTGGGGTTCCCCCTGCCCCCAGGGTCCTCCCATCCACCCAAAGCTTGGAAAGGAAGCTTGTGTGATTAGCACAAGCATTTTCCCACACAGCAACAAAGCAAGACACATACACAAAGGACGTCACAGTGCTGGCATGCAGTGTGTCCTAATCTGGGGGAGGGTGGGGGGTGGGTGTCATCTGCCAGTCTCTTAGCTGCAAACTCTTCCCAAGGCAATGGGGGAATCAAGAGCAGGCTGATTGGTGCAGGACTGGGTTTGATGCTGCCCACAGTGGCTTTGGGAGTAATTCCCACCCGCATGGTCAGTGCTGCTCTCAAGCAGCTGGTGGGCTGGAGAGAAAACTGAAAGCAAGGAACACATGACACCTTAGACCAGACTCAGTTATGCTGGTTTAGCCAGGTACCCCAAATGATCTGTAGGGGCTAGAAGAGTCTGGTTTTCAGGGATGCCTGGTCCTTGTGGTGGGTGGTTCATGGAACCATCATGGAAGCCAAATGCTTTTATGTTCAGTTTTGAAAGGGATGTGGGAGTGAGGGGGGTGGTGGGAACGATCAAGGATCATATAGGATCTTGATGCCGTCGCTACACAAGCCTGGAGGCAGGATGCTGGCACAGGAGCCAACACCCTACCTCTGGCGGGTCCAAGCCAGGCAGAGGGGAGGGGAGCGTGCAGTGACATCACAGTCTACACTGGGGAGGGGGCAGGTCAGTGGGGGCGGGAAGGTGACAGGGAGGGAGGAGCCTAGGACTAAGAGGGGAAATAGTGACACCTAGAACGCGAATCATCTTTACCTATATATCCTCCGCCTCCTCCACCTGAGGAGCACCCCCCTCCACCCCCTCCGAAACCCCCTCTTGTCTCCCACCCCCACTTCTTCATGGCCTGGGGGCAGGAATGTCCTCCAGCGGCACCCTCCAGCAAAGACTTTCCGGCCCAGAGCAAGGAAGTGTTATCATTCCAGCCGCCTCCACCACCTGCAGGAGAAATGAGACGTGCCTCTTGAGGGGCTGGCGGTATTGGAAGGAGAACAGTGCTGAAGAAGTTGGAAAGAGGATGTGGTGGTCTTTGAGGGCCATTCCTACTAGCTATGGTCCAGGGCCCGGAGCCCGATGGAGCTAGGAGTAGCAAGCCAGTGGGACGGAGCTAGGAGTAGAGAGCCAGTGACACCTCTTAACCCACAATATGTGCCTATAAAGCTGTCGTGTGCCTGGTTCCCTGCTTCCTGGCAGGGCTCTCTAGCTCAGGAGTAGGCAGTGCACTTCAGTAGAGACTGAGGGTGTGGGGGACACTGGAAATAGGCAGAATGATGGCGGAACTTCTTAGCGTATGGCCACCGCTTCCCGAAAGTGAACATGCACTCCACGAACTGTTTCTATTCTAACAAGTCTCTGCAGGCAACTGCTGGGCCCCTGCAAAGGTCACTGTACTAGTTTCTTGCAGGATCAGGCTCTATCTTGTCCCAAGGGTTTCAATGTTTGCTGGCTGTGAAACTCAGGCCCTTACCTCACTCGGAGCCCCTCCCCCACCCCCATCTGTATCTTGGAGATCATAGGATTCCAATCAAAATGTTGAGGGTGGACGTTAGAGCCACCGGACTGAGCTCAAAAACACTCCTCAAGTGCCAAGTGGGGGCCAGTTAAGTCTCATAGGCAGAACACTTGTCTGCCAGCTGCCTTGTGCCAGGCTCAGCCTGTTTCAGATTTGTGGAGACGCCTGGTGGATGTGGTAGCCACTTTAGCCTGCTTCAGGAACTCCAGGGGATGCCTTGTGCTCTTGGAAAGGGAACTGACAGACAGACAGAATTAAGCCCTGTGTATGGCCACTAGCACTTGATTACAATGATTGTCCCCTGCCAGGCCTCAAGACCAGTGCCCCATCCACCTCCTTGCTCCCTATGACATTCCAGGGGACATCGAATCCAATGACCCCAGGAGTTGACCTCAATGGGCCCTGGAAACCTATGCAGAAGGAACGGAGTCAGCATGAGTGGCTTTCCTGGGACTGCAAGAGTTAACCTGCCAGGTGATTAATCTTCTGAATGAGGTCCCCCAAGCCCAGAGAGTGCAGTATACTAGAGAGACATAAAGGTTAGGGGCAGGGCTCTGATAGAGGTGATTTAGATGTTAGTAATTGGGAGCCAAGCTTACAAAATAAGGGTCCAGTTCACAGTGGCAAACAAATATGAATTGAATCCCCCTCTGCCCCTTCCCAGGCAAGGCATACAGGCATTGTCACTCTAGAAACTGGAGGGTTGGGGTCCCGGGCCTCCACAGGGCTATTCAGCAAGCCTCAAGCCAGCAAGATAGCTTCAGAGGCAACAGGATGCCCCCCGCGCCCCTCCCATATTGGCATCAATAAGAACAGCTCCCAGCACTCAGGGCCCCTGAGAAATTTCTGGTGGGGGTGGGGCTTTACCTGCGGCTCCGGAATTGCCGTTCAGCCCTAGAACCGAGGAGTTACTCTCCAGTCTCTCTGGGTGGAACGTTTCTGTCTTGGCCCCATAGGCCCTGCCACCACCACCAGCTGCAATGATCAGGGGTACAGGCACACCATCTTTCATCTGCCCAGGGGAGACATTCAGAGATGAAGAGACTGAGCTAGGCATTCCGTTAGGAAGACCCTCTGCCCTAGTTTAAATGTTTCAATTTAACAACTTGCAGGCCAGTGGGGTGACTTCCCCATCTGTGGTGGTTTGCCCATCCCAAATTGATAATAAGTAACTCCCCTCTGACTAGCTTTTGTATCAGCTGCGGTTCAACTGGTGATACGAACCCACTAGGGTACGCATCTCTTAATAGGTTACAAATGAGCTGGGATGGACCCTGGGGGATCTTTCCCACAGCCCCTTCCCTGAAGCTCCTGGGAGATATTGTTGCTGGTGATTAGAAACAGCTCTCCCCCCTTCTTCAGTCGTCTCTTGGATCCCCACAAGTTCAAGAATAAGAACCTAGCATCATTGTCTCCAGGGGGAACACCTAACTCAAAACCCCGTTTGTGATCTGTGGTCTGGCTTGATAATGTTAAAAAAGCCTGTCAGGCCTAAGTTGAAAGGCAAATGCAGTACTCTTTCTCAGGCAGAAAAACCCAACCACCCTCTGGGCTATGGGTCCTTACAGTTAACTCAACATAGACCATCTCAGGGGTCGCTGTCTAGCTTTGTTCTGGGACTGTAACACCACAATGGGCTCCAGCCACTGCTTCATCCTTTGGAGAAGACCGCACCTTAAACACGTAGGTGGCTCCACCCCCACCTCCTCCTCCTCCTGCCCACTCGTGCACGCTTCTGTTCACTCGGATCTCTTCTTCTATGACATTGTTCTCGCCGACACAGACTTTCTGGATTAGTTGGTTTGCCTGTAAGAACAAAGACCGCCTCATTAGGTTTGTGCCCGAGTCAGAGACCCTGTGTGCTTACAGCAGGATCTGATTGCCTCTCGGACAGCTTATGGTCGAACCGAGGAGTCAGAAGTATATGCACACAAACAATAATCACTTTGAGCAGTGTTAAGAAAGGGCCACAAAGGCTGGCTTGGATACAAAGGGTAAGGGAAGCTGGGGGAAGAACTGCAGCCAGGGAGGACTGCCTGCAGGAGGTGGCTTCTGGGTGGGCTTAGAGTATGGGGAGGGTTTCAGCAGAGACAAGGAAAATCCAGGTCATTCCAAGAGGAAAGAGTAGCATGGGCTACAGGAAAGGAGGCGTGTGTGTGTGTGTGTGTGTGTGTGTGTGTGTAGTGTATGTAGGGAAAGGCTTAAAGGTTTTGCATAGAAGAGTCCAGCTTAGTCCAGAGGGTCCAGTTAGGATCCTGTGGTTGCCCAGAAGAGATGCCAAGACCCTGGGAAGTGAGGCTGGAGGGCATACACAGATTAGGTGGACAGCCAGGTCATGGCACAGGCCTTGTGGATGATCAGTATTGGACTTAGGAGTGAAGAGCCATTGAGATCTCTGTCTCTCTGCCCCTGTCTGTCTGTCTGTCTGTCTGTGTCTGTCTCTCTGCCTCTCTCTGTCTCTCTGTCATTACAGTTCTGGAATATTATGAGAAGAATTGAAAATAAATACAGAACAAATAAACAAAACCCACTGTGGGTTTTGCCTTCTCAGCTCACCTTTGGGAAAGGCATGTCTCCCTCATCTTATACATATTATTCTTCTCATCTAACGTCCCTTTCCTTGTTTCTAGAAATCTCTGGTATGCAGCCCCAGGTAGAGCCCCCTGACTGTCTGTAGAAGAGGGCGTGGACCTTGGAATCTGATAGCTATGTTCGTCATCACGTTGAGTGACTGCCGCTGTGGTCCTCAGGTGTGTAATGGGAACAGCGCCATCACAGGCTTCATGGATATGGAGGCTGGCCACTAATATTGTGTGCCACACATGCTAAGGATGGATAGGTGGCTGAATTAGTATCACATTAGACTCACTTGTGGGCCCCACAGGCTCCTGGGAATGTGGAGGTTTCGGGGATTATGCTGGGATGTCTGTAACACAAAATCCCGGAATCCTGGGGGGAAGAGGCTACTGCCTGAAGAATACTCACACCTTCCGTGGCCACTGCAGCACAGATGAATTCCCTAAACATCAGCCTGACCTCAGAGCGAAATGACTTCTCTTCCACTTAATGGAATAAAAGCCAATAAAACATCAAATTTTCATCAAACGCTGCTGCATAACCAGTCGGTAGACATGGCAATCCATCTTGAGTCACTCCTTATGCTAAAGTATGCAGGAGTGCCAGCAATGGGTACTCAAGAAATTTCCAGATAAACGGCCGAGATGCAATTTGTTTTTTTTTTTATGGCGTTTTGGATTTAATAATGGAAGTAATTTGACATTTCTTAGAGTGGATTTAGCGTGCCTGGGAACTCTGGACTACTGGGGTAGAGCTAACATCCCCCCCCCCCAGGTATATGCAGCGATGTCCAGGGCTGCTGGAAAACTGCTGGAAAGGTGGCCTCGGACAGGAATGGGTGGCAAGGTGTGTGCCCAGAGGCAGGGAGGAGGGAGGATGAGGGTTGCCAGTTGGGCAGTACTTTGATGAGACTCTCAGGGTCCTGGACCTGCCTCTAACTATAAATCAAGGGGCTGTCTAGAGTGAACCATCAGAGCTGAAAAGATCCACTTCTAGACCTGTCGCAGCTAGCAGTGTGACCTCCACATCCTGGGGGTGCCTCTTTCTGAGAAATGATTCTGGAGACTCCTGGTGTAGTGTGGGGGCAAGGGCAGTGGAGCCTGAGGATGGCCCGTCTAACTGTCCCTGCTCCATGCAGCCCTTAAGTCAGGCAGAGGATACTTAAGAGATGATCTGTTCTCAGCAAAACATCTCTCTGGTGGAGATGCTGTACTTCTTCTCCCGATTCATCAGACTTCCCCCACCACCAAGTCCTCCCTCCCTCCCTGTTCCTTGTTAGTTTCTCTTCTGGGACCCAGGGCTCATCTTTGGTTCCTCCTCTTTATCTGAACCACACCGTAGGCAACCTCAGCCCTTGTGACCTTTATGCTGATTTAGAGCTTCCTCCCTGGATCACTTCTAGACCCCAGCTGTCTATCTGTGTTGCCCACCTGCCGTCTCCCATAGCTGCTTTGTTGTCTATGGGATCTCCATAGCCAGTGTTGTCTACAGGATCTCCACAGTCAGTGTGCTTGACCTTGACCTCCTCACCTTGCCCCCAAATCTACTCTCTGTGTGTGTATGTGTGTGTGTGTGCACGCGCGTGTGAGCATGCATGCATGTGCATGTTTTAAGACAGTCTCACTTGTAACTGGGGCTAGCCTGAAACTCAGTCTGCTGATCCAGCTGACCTCCAACTTGTTGGGATTGCAGGCACAAGTCCAGCCCATGCTGCCCCTATGGCAGTATCTTCCGGTGGGTGACTGCCCCCTCAGTTCTTGGGAGTCACTCTTGACTTTTCTTTCTCTCAGCTCCTCATATAATCAGGCAGGAAGTCCTCTTAGATTTCACATTCCAAGCATGCCCAGAATCCAGTCACTCTCCACCACCTCCACTTGGACTCCATGGTCCAAGCCATCAGGACGTCTTGCTGGATGAATGTAGTACCCTTTGAATCTGGTGCTTGCCTCTTCCCTTGTCCCTGTGGGATCCAAACGTCATGGTGCAGCCACGGGGAGCCCTTGGAGGCATGCCCTTTAAACCACTATTTGGCTTTGAGGATGTGGGATGTCATTACAAGGGCCTGGTCCAGCCTGTTCCCTTGGCCCTCATCTCTTAGTGACCCCATTGGCCCTCTGCTTCTCTCCTTGGGTGCACAGGCATGCTTCCACCCCAGGGACTGAGCCTTGGCCGAGTCTTTCTCTCTTTGCTAGAAT
This sequence comes from Mus caroli, assembly GCF_978045245.1. Taxonomy (NCBI): domain Eukaryota; kingdom Metazoa; phylum Chordata; class Mammalia; order Rodentia; family Muridae; genus Mus; species Mus caroli. The sequence continues at coordinate 23,055,580 of NW_028227273.1, read as the reverse complement.
AAATGTGCCTTGTGTATAAGATCCCTCTTGTTCATTGAATGTCCCTATTGCCTAGATGGTGGCGGCACACACAAGTACTCAGCTTGTTTGTTGAATTGGTTTGAATGAACAGAGGATGGTCTGGCTAATGTGTTGGCCTTCCTGATGTTTGCTGGGTGGGGGGTATGGGGCTTAGCCATTAGGTCAGTGATTTTAGCCATCTAGGGGGCATCTGGGATTTTCAGGAGATGTTTTCTGGTGGTTGTGGCTGAGATGCAGCTGGCATCAAGTGGCGGAGGATGATGAGGAAGCTACTGAACACCAAATACAGTGTGGAGCAGGTCCCCCCTCTGCTGTAGAGAAATTCTCCTCTAAAATTCCAACAGTGCTTACGTGGAGGAAGCCTGATTTGGACTCATGTTATGAGACAAGGTCTGGTAGGATATAGGCTTTCTCTGTCTCTGTGTCTCTATGTCTCTGTGTCTATCTCTCTGTCTCTGTCTCTCTCTGTCTGTCTCTCTGTCTGTCTCTCTGTCTGTCTCTGTCTGTCTCTGTCTCTCTGTCTCTGTCTCTCTCTGTCTCTCTGTCTCTCTCTCTGTGTGTGTGTGTGTGTGTGTGTGTGTGTGTGTGTAAAGGGGCATTTTCTGGCAGCAGCTAGAGCCAACTTCCTGTACCTGGAGCTTGGGATGGCCAGGCATCAGGTAGAGCGTCTCCTGTTCAAATGTTCAGTTAAGCCAGCTAAACAGCAACTTAATTCTTACAGTTCACTTCATTCTCATTTTCTCCCAGTGAAACTTGAAGACAGCAGGTCCTCCTCTCCTAAGGACCCACAGGGAGAGTGTAAGAGGACCCATCACTTTCTTCCCATACTCAAGTATGCCTGGCCCAACCAACAGAGGGCGCTTCCCTTTGCTTATGCCTGAGATGGCCTCCTCCTGCCCTCTTGGGAACTGTCCCTATGTATGCACGAAGTTTGAGAGCAAGTAGGTTGATTAATAAGAGTGATAAAGTGCAGCAACCTAGAGGAACAAGTAGATTACAATTGAATTAAAAAAAAAAAAGGACATAGTCCCGTGAAAAGACATAACTGATTACAATCCAATCAAGTAAAAGTCCCTTGCAGAAGTCAATGCAATCTTTCTGCTTAGATGAAAGAATTACATTAGCACTCAATAAATTCCTGTGAAAATTACAGCAGCCTGTAATTTAATGACTTAATATATTATAACAGCCTGCAAAATCCTGATTATAGTTCCTAAATAAAAGTTGGAGTGGAGGCATTTCTCAGACGGGAGGTTGTGCCCACCAGACTTGCTTCTCTGGCTTTCTGTTAACGGGAGGAAGGGCTTTCTGTTAACGGGAGGAAGGGTGGACATATGGGGGTGGGGGGTGGGGCGAATGAGAGGCTCTCAGTTGCTATTTCCTGACCCCACACAGCCTAGCATCTGGCTCTTTGGAGCTGAACAGCTTTCTTGGTAGGTCCCGCTCCCTAATGTGCCCCCAGGTTACTGGGACAACTGTTGGAGAAGGTGCTATGCCGGTCCCTGGCACCCAGATCTTTGCCTGAGATCTACCCCTGCAGCATTGTGCTTCAGCCATGACCCAAGCAGGATATCTGCTGTCCTGGGGCCTGAGTTCCTGCCAGCATAGCCAGCAGTGGCAGGGTCTTACCATCCCCTAGCACTGGCAAGGCCAGAGGCAGACAACCGGGATGTCTGGGGCTCACAGCTGCTGTCTAGACAACCCTCACTGCCTGGCTCTGTGGGCCACTTTCAATTGCTCTGGATGTTCTCAGCTCCTGGGCTGGACTTTTCGTTGACGCACTGGGGTCAAGGAAACACAATGTCAGGCTGCCTTTGGGATCACAGAGGCTTGTCCAGTGGCTATAGAAGTGGAAAATGGGAAAAGGTCACAGAAACTACTGCACAGACAAGTGTAGGATGCAGCCAAAACGGTACTCTAGAGTTCTAGGCTACTTTGTGAGCGATAAGTCCCTTCACCTCTGCGGTTCCCGCTCTCCTCATTTGTAAAATGGGAGTTTAACCCTGAAATGTCCTCCGTAGGCTGATAGTGTGAAGGTTTGTCTTCCCGTTGATGTTGTTTGGGGAGGTTGTGGAGTGTTTAGAGGGTGAAGTCTAGGTAGCGGGGGAATGTGACTGAGGCTTCTTGAAACCATGAGCAAGATGAATCTTCCCCTTTAGACATTGTTTCTCACAGGTATTTTGTCAGAACAATATAAAAGCCTGTAGTGGGAAGTGAACATTCTGCTCTCAGTCTATGCTTTAATTTCTTTTTTCCTTTTTAGTTTTAATGACACAAGTAAATAATATATGAAGACATTCTTTCTTTTACTTTTTTTTTTTTTTTTTTGAGTTACGGGCTGCATGTCCACCTATCCCAGGCTGACTTCAGACTCCATATGTAGCTGAAGATGACCTGGATCCCCCTTCTTCTGTCTCCCAAGTGTGCACCACCCTGCTCAGGAAATAAACATCCTCGTGCAGGCTAGGCAAACACCATACCAACTGAGCTAACTCTCAGACCCGAGAACATTCTTTTTGTGACAATTTCAGACATTATTTTCCAGGCATCCCCAATCCAGTCTCTTCCCAGTAAGTAGACACTGTTAGCTGTATCTTTCAGCACATTTTTGGGGGTGCTGTTATATATATACCTATATGTCTGATTTTGAGTGATGGTTCACTATACATAATAATATGATTATGTATAATACAATAGTGTCTCAGCCAGAGCAGAAGGGGACTCCCTTTCCTACTTGTGTAGAGAACATTCAACCTTGGTCCGTTTAAGTAGGATTCAGACCTTTGGCTTTAAAGTCAGTCATGAAACCCAAGCTTCAGCCTTGGCTCCCATGGGGCTATAAAACTGCAGTAGGCCCCCATTCCCTGTGTCCTTATGCACTCAAATGGCCCTAAGAAAGGAGAGGAATTCATAGACAGAGTTGCTGCAGATCATGTTGTCTTTGAGTGTGAATGCCCAGAGGGCTCATTGGCAGCTCTTGTCCTTCAAGAGGTCACCCTCACCTCACCCGGTGCTACGACAAGCCTCTGCTCCGGGAACTTACCCTGGGACAGGCATCCTCCCCTTGCTGACCGACAAGGATGTAGAGTGTGTCACCTTTCTCCAGATTGAAGATGCCCAGGACAGACACGCCATGGGACCGCATCATGGTGTTTTTCCCACCTTTCCCGCCAGCTGCTCCGTAGCCCGAGATACTGCAACAGGACAAGGCATGACGGCTTTAATGTGGTAGGAGACTGACCCTCAGCCCACCCCCGACCCCTTCGAACCTATGAGCTTCCAGGGGACCAAGCCACCCCCTCTCAGAACATGTCTGAGAGCTCTTGTCCATATAACTCTGTGAGGTCAACCAGGAGGGAGATTGTTCCCCACTTTTGGGAGAAAGGAGTTGGTTTAGTGGGGAAGGTTGGGGTTGTTACGTCATACAGCTAGAAATGGGAGGGATTAGTTAGATTTGAGATAGGGAAGGATCAGGGCTGTGGGAAGGGTGGAACACCTAGACCCCATTCAGGATTAAAAGATTCACGTGACTCTAGATCAAATCCCTCCCGGTTCCTTATGTATGATTGGAAAAATAAGAGAATCCATCTCTTATCCCACAAGTGTTATAAACAATATGAAATTCTTGGGGCTGGCACACAATAGGCACTCAGTAAGTGGTCCTTGTTAGTGGGTGTGAACAGTGTTAGTAGTTAGCAGTAACTGATTTGGTACAAAGTTTGAAAGTCTCTCCGTGGGGCCTAGAAACAAGGATCATCCTCTGAAGAGAGAGTGCTTATGAGCCCAGACTGTTTCTACCATTCCAGCAGACAGCAAACAAGTGATCACTATGAAAATAGACAGATCGTGGGCAAGTGGGACTAGATCTGCCACCTCTGTGATGAGGTCAAGGAAGGATGGAAAAGCTCAGCTCATGAGCTGCAGCTGAGGCATAGTGGGCCTTGAAGACAGCAGCATACCAACTGACAAACTCTAACCAATGCCTCTCTGGAGAACCATTGCCAGGGCTCAGGGAGGTATTTCCTGTCCCTGTGCATTCAGGTCAAAGGTCCTTTATGAAAAGAGCAAGAGATGGAAGATAGTTTTGTCCACATATACAATGGCTTCTATAACATGTTCTGAACATGGAAGACTCCTCAGTCTCTCCCAAGGTGCAGTCCAGGACCTTTCTGCAGGGACAACCCTAGAGACTGGCTTTTTTTCTAATGCAACAGACAAGAACCTGAGTTGTGCAAGGAACACAAATGCTATCTGGTGTTCATGGTCCGGCTGGCTACTCAGGGACCTGCTTGAGCTTATCAGTGCTGGGAATGGCATCAGGCTTCATGGAGAAGAGAGGATCTGAGATGGGCTCCAGGCCCTGCCAGAGTTTACGAAGAGACTGGGAAATGCACACAGTTATGCAAAGAGAGTCGGCCACCAGAATGGCTGCTCCACCTTGAGGCAAAGCAGAGGGAGCTGTTGGGTTCCAAGACCAGAGTTTGTGTCCCCACTATGGAGACCCAGCCTCGTCTCTAACAGAAGAAGAGCTTTGCCTTCTTTTCCAAACTCACATGGCGGTGCAAAGCAAAGAGGGATGATGGAATGGATATGCCTGGGCCACTGCAAATTTGAATGTAAAGACTGTGGGTCATCAGGTCCTCAGAGCTAGGGGACAGTTGGCGATCTGAAGTTGTGGTGGGGGTGACAGATGGGAGAATTCTCAGACAGGACAAGAGGAAGACACTTGGAGCCTCTCGAATGGCAGCTGTTGGCTAGTGTGGGAAAGAGGAGGCTGTAGGTTTGGAAAAGGAAGGGAGAAAGTTCCAATGTGTCGGCTGCGGCTGCAATGTGTGTTGACACAGAAAGGTGTGATTGATCGCATTTGAAAGATGAGGAAATGGGAGCTCAGAGAGATGGACTCACCTGAGGCCACACACCTGAGCAGTGGTAGACTGTGAGCCATTTCCTCTAGAGACCACTTCCTCTCTCATGTATACAGCTTAACAAAGAGGGGCCTGAGAAGACATGTTAGTCCTCCTGACCTCCAGCCAAACATTCTTGGTACCTTATCCAAGGACAAGAGAAGGCTGGCTCAGCAGATAAGAGAGCTTGTATGTATAAGCTTGAAGACCTGCGTTTAAATTTGCACTGGTAACCTCAGCACTGTGTGTGTCTATGTAGAGGTTGGGGGTAAAGTAGGAGGGTCACTGGGGCTTTCTTGCTGTCTCACGGTTCTAGTTTCCGTAAGAGATCCTGTCTCAAGAGAATAAGAATTCTCCGTGTTCTCCTTCGATCTCTGTGAAAGTGTTGCGCGTGTGCGTATGCTGTGTGGACCTTGGGTAGGTAATCTTTCCTCTCTGAGCCCAAATTTCTTGGTAATGTAAGAAGAAAATAATAACATTGGATTTAAAAGATAATTTCTAGGACTTGGTCAGGTTGCATGAAAAGGCCTCATTTCCATCCCAAGATGGGTTTTGCTCAGAAAACTTCTACCTAAGTCCTTGTCCTGTTTCAGGCTGCTTACACAGAGAGAGGTGGGCTGCATCCCGCTCATTCCTGCCTGCATCATTTGCATAGTCATTTACATCAATCTGCATGCATTATGAATCATTCTGAACTCTCTCACATGTTTAAATTTAGCCAAATTATTATATTTCAACAGGAAGTTGTTTGTTCCTGCCTCCTCTTCTCTACTCGGCCTGCCTTCATCTTTCTTCTACCCCTCCAGAGAGATCCAAGCTCTACCAACTCCTTCCAGATCTCAGTTCTTGGCAGTGAGGTGGGCTGGCGAGGAGCCCTGAGCCCTGAGCCATACTTCCAGTCCTGGAAGTCCTGGCCATGTGACCTGAGGAAACCCAGCTAAACAGTAGGAGCCTCAGCAATCTCCTTGCTGAGGGAAAAAGCGAAGGCCTCAGAGATGGGGAGAGAAAGTGGGTTTTATAAAGTTGTGAACGGAGGCAAGGCCAAGGCAGGGCCTCCAAAGTCAACAGCAAAGCTTGACAGCCAGGTATCAGCAACTGGTGCTTACTCTCCTGGTGGTGGTCTCAGCCTCTTGTCTCCACCTTAGGAACTCACCATCTAAGAGATTGTTAAGGTCTAGGGAGGGTGTGGTCCTACCTCCTCCCTCTGAGGCCTGGAACCTCAGAGCTTCACTCGCTGACTACTACAAGTCCCACTCTGCCTCATGGTGACATGTGACACAAACCTGAAATCAAATCCCAGCTAGGCTCCTCAGGGCAGAGAGCGCCTGAACAACACAGCTCCTCTTTCTAGGTGCTGACTCTGTGTTGGGTGACACTAAGCCACTGCCTCCTTCAAATTCATGGCTGAGACATCTTGCTATCTTGGTCCTGGCCTTGCACAATTGCTGTGTGACCTTGGGAAGATTATATTCCCTCTCTGAGCCCCTTGGTGATATACTACTAACACTGACCCTGAGAGACAACGGTGGGAGTTAAACGAGATAATGTCCACAAGGACCTAACTGACCTCTAGAGACCAGTCCCTGAGTGACGGAGGATGCTCCTGACAGTCTGTGCTTGTCTGGGGTTGGGGGCACTAGGAGGCAGAAGGGAATGGCAGTGGGTACCAGGTAGAACAGGGCATAGCATGGGGTCCTGGGTCTACTCCTACTTAGTGTCACCTGGAAACCTCCTCTGTATGGAACTGATGAAGCACCACACATCTGCTCAGCACTGCTACAGCCTGGACTCTCGAGATCAGATCTTCCCAGCCATGCCAGAGCAACTAGCACAGCCCCTGTCTCTGACACACTCTCCCCAAACCCGGTAAACAATTTACTTTTGATGGCTGACAAATGATGAGAAATTAATATACCTGCCACTCAAGCGCGGAAAGTGACTCGCAGTGATTCCAATTTACTGGAAATTGCCAGATAGTCCTCTGGACGAGTGGATGCTGTAATCTCTTTGTTTTTCCTCATCTAAATCCAGGTCCCCTGGTCAGATGGGATGTGTACTGGGTTTGTGTTTTGTATTATTGACTGTGAGCTATTGTTACCTGGTGTAATTGAGTTGTGAATCTTTTTTAAATAAAGAATTAGTAGCGGATCAAAGTGGCTGCCTGCTGGATTCCAGAATGACAGCATAGTTAGGCATCAGCATGTTGGCAGTGGTGTTGTTTACCTGGGAGGGGTGCTGGAGAAGAGGAGGAGAGGACACCCCACATTCAGACACACAAGGACCTCATTCCTCACTCGTTAGCGTATGTAGCCCTCTCCAGATGTGCAGCAGACCCACACCCCCTTCTGGGCTCTCCCTCCCTCCTTGTCTTCTTCCTCTGAGAGATGAGGATGTTCAGATCTGGTCCACACAGCATTTAGGATTACTGGAAGAACATGAGGACATACCGAGCAGGAACTTTCTGACCATGCTATGTGTATGGGTCAGTTGGAACATCTGGGCACAGTGTTGAAGGGGCAGATTGGACCATGGAATGTGAGCCCCTTTGGTGGGGTCACCTGGTTTTATTACTGTCCACTTCTTTCAACACCTGGCCTGCACAGCTCTAAGCACCAACAAGATAGCTCTCTCTGAGACCCTTGATGTTGCAAGTTGGATTTGTCCTTAGAGAGCAGGGACGACAGCTTTCAAGGTCATATGGCTGCTGGGTGGTAGGAGTTGGACTCAAACTCCATTCTACTTGCTGCTCATTGATCTTCTCCTAATCCCCCACCTCTGACTCTCCCGGCTCCAGGCGATGACTATCTGCACAATTACTTTGGCAATTCATCATGCCTGTGACATCTCTCCTACTCTTGTCTAGAACTTGATTGGCAGCGTAGACGGTTATCGAATTCCTGCCCTGTAGCTCCTCTTTCCAGAGACTGTGAGGGTCTGCAGTCAGTCTTCTCTATGAGTCCTGAAATGCCTACTCAGTGCTGGGTACATAGTAGGGGCTCCATAGATCACTGCTGGACACACAGTTCAGGGTTTGACACACAGTAGTGCTCTACAGATCGGTGCTGGGTACACTATAGCAGTGGTTCTCAGCCTTCCTTTAATCCAGTTCCTTATGCTGTGGTGATTCCCAACCAAATTATTTTTGTTGCTACTTCACAACTGTAATTTTCTACTGTTATGAATTATAGTGTAAATATCTGATATGCAGGCTATATGATAGCATCCCTTATGATAAGGTCATTCAACCCCCAGACTATAGGGTCAGTCAACCCACAAGGAGGTTGAGCCACACAGGTTAAGAACCACTGCTCTAAACTCAGTGCTGGCCTCACAGTATGGTCCCGTCAGCTCTGTGCTGGGTACACAGGAGAAGTCCTCCAGCTCAGTGAGGCCCATTGAAAAGTCTCCTGGCCTTCCGTGACTTGGTTGAATGATGCTATTCAGCTGTGCACACAGGTCTCTGGGTCCCCGGAGCCATGTAAGGAAGTGAATCACAGATGGAGACCATCAGCAACAGCTGTGGTCCAGGTCAGCCAGCTCTACCTGAAACCTGGGGCCTCCTGAAGAATATGTGAACCAGGAGAGAATTGATCTCAGGAGCCATGGGCTGTGCTTGGCAGAGGTTTTCAGATATGCTCTTTGAGCATATGTGGGGAAGGACGCTGAGCTCCCAAGAGAGAAGATGGATGGAAAGAAGGGAGAGGGGGTAAGTAAGAAGTCTGCCAGTGAACTGGGCTGCGCCTGGCTTCAGGTGAGTACTGACTGACTGCGAGCCCTGCTTTCCCTCTCTCCAGCCCCAGGTCTCAGAACTCTGCTCTGTCTGCTACCATTTATGATAAGGTGAAGACTCTTGTCCTCTGGCAGGCACACATCTGAGAATCCGTGCTCCTTTTGTGCTTGCCAGTGATCCTTTACTTTCATCCACTTCGGCCCCCCCACTGGGGACACTTCAGAAGGCATTGTTGCACAATCCCGTCCTCAAAGCTCTGCACAAGCTCTGGGCCTTAGCTCTCTTTTGCAGCTGAGCTCCCAAGCAGAGTAGCTGCCACTACCTGTCTTTGACTCTTTAACCCCTACCCATCCGGTTTCTCCCTCACATCCTTCCCACCCTACCTTCTAAACCCTTCTTGGGTCCCTCATTGTCACCCCTGTTTCTCTTGCTCTAATTTATCTGCTTTTTGGAACTTCTTCGGATCTGCCTCTCACTCCCACCCTCTGCAGCCATCAGGGGGGTACAAAAAGGCACCTGGGAGGAGAGACTTCAGCCCTGGGACCTCCAGCTATTTTGCTCCAGTGTAAGGAAGAATTGGGGAGCAGGTTACAGGAGCCTGGCCTGGCCTCTTTCTCTCCCTCTCTGTGGCTATCTTCAACAAAGGAGATAAGCCCAGGATAAAATATAAAGTAGTGTCTGGGAAGCCAGTTGTGGAAGCGAAGGTTTGTAATTCCAGCTTCTCAGAAGCTCCAACTGAAGAGGTTTTTGAGATCAAGGCCAGTCTGGGAAACCGGGTGAACCGTGGTTCAAAATAAGAAGTAAAGATTCAGCTTGCTTAGCACACACAAGGCTCTAGGTTCAGTCTCAGGTATGAAACAGAACAGAGCAAAAACAAAAAGAGAGTTGGGAGGAGATCCTGAGCAGGCCCAGGGATGGAAGCCCCACTCTGGCACAGAGCAGCAAGCACCGTTTCCCAGCCCTGACCAGTGTGGCCATCATGGTACCCGGCATCACGAAACAGTCAGACAGCACTAAGTGAGCACCGCATTCTAGGACCGATGGATTTTGCAAGGCAAAGAATTCTACCTTTTGTAAAGTCCTCTGGAGTATCTTGTGTTTTCCCAGAGGAATTGTACTTATTAAATAAAAATAATTACTCAAGAGAAAAAGTCCTCCAAAAAGGGGCGGGGGGATGTTCCCTATGTGAAACACTGCCATATATCAAGTGTGTATATGTGTGTGTGTGTTGTATGTGTGTGTTCATGTATGTGTGCATGTGTGTGTATATATGTGTGTGTGCATGTGTGTGTGTGCATGTGTGTGTGTGCATGTGTGTGTGCGTGTGTGTATGTGTGTATGTGTGTGTGCATGTGTGTACGTGTGTGTGCATGTGTGTGTGTGCATGTGTGTGTGCATGTGTGTATGTGTGTGTGCATGTGTGTGTATGTGTGTGTGCATGTGTGTATGTGTGTGTATGTGTGTGTGCATGTGTGTATGTGTGTGTATGTGTGTGTGTGTGCATGTGTGTGTGTGTGCATGCACGCAAGTGTGCAGACATGCTCAAGTGTGTCTCCATCACTGGGACTTCTTTGGGGATGTAGAGTTTAAAGAATCTCCTTCTGCCCCCCCTTACCCCCCCTCACTTCCTGGCTTTTCCTCCTGAAGATTGAGCCCAGGGCCTCACACATGCTAGACTTGAGGACATTTGGCTATGACCTAAAAAGCAAACCATGAACTTTCTATTTAGGATATGAATAAGTACATTGTAGTCATAATCATCAAAGCCCCGAGTATCATCTGGGGTCAAGGGTGAGAGGAGGGGCAGGGATATGCGTTAGAGCCAAGCTCTAGTGTCCAACAGCAACAAAGACTAAAAACTCAACCTCCCTTCTCTCCTGTTTTTATTTTCTCATTTTTATTTGGTTAGATCATAACTGTCTCCTGACTAACATGAACTCTTCAAAGTGAAGTGCATTCATCTCTGGGAAGTCCAGCGGCAGACAAGGCTGAGGCTGGGGATTGTCTCCCAAGGCAAGTGAAAAGAGCTCTCCCATCTCGGCAGCTCCATCAGCCCGGTGTGCTAAGACTGTGTGCCTCATATAGATCGGAACCTTGTTAGAATCAGAGAGGCTGTGATTAATAATAAATAGGCAAATGAATGTATTATTATTTAATGTGTAGTTCATCTGGCTGGTCAAATCTTCCACAACTTCAGGCAAGTCTGAAGGAGTCAGAAGAAAGTCATCAGACAGAAAAGTGGGGCCACATGAATGTGGCTCCTACTTCATCCTAGAAACTCTGCTGTCAGCTACTCCCATGTCTCCAGCTGATTTCCCTGCCCAAAGCCTCTAACACACACAGGCACCATGACAAGCATCGGTAGGTATCAGCAGGGCCGATCTCATACGAGGAGGAAATGGAATATGGGGTCAGGGATTTCATAGCCTGTGAACAGCATCACTCAATGTCTGGTGCTGGGGAGGTAAAGCCTAAAAGAACGAGGCATGTCCCAAAGGTGGCCTTTGTGGAAGAGACAAGTGGGTTTTAGTGTGGCTTTGGACTTGTCTGGGCTAGGAACATCCCTGATTCTATATTTTTTGCCTATGAAGATTCCTGATAATAGCCATTGCAATACCATTCACCTCACTGCTAAAGGCATGAGACACACCTGCTAGGTCCTCAACTATCTCTGTCCCTTCTCCTTAGGAGTTCTTGTCGCCTTGCCCTGTCCTGCATAGAGGTTTTGCTGGGAGGTCTGTGTACTTGGTGTGGTATAGAAGGATGGCAGGACTCTTTGGGACATTTCCAGGTGACAGGCAGGGATGGAACTTTCTCAAAGCCTTGCCTAAAATAACCCTTAAAAAGAACCTAGGACTTTGTCTGGAATACATCCCCTCCACCCCCCATGAGGCTACCTACTGCAAGACACGCTAAGGGAAAACAGGGCAACTAGAAAAGCATTTCCTTGGAATAGGAGGGGATGCTCTGAGAGCCACAGGGGACATCTATAGCCACAGGGGACATCTATCTACATCATTCCTGTATAATGGTGATGTTCTTAGCACAGTTGGGCACTGCTGGGTAGAAGGAGCTTCAGACAGGCCATATTTACTCTCCGATGTCTGAGGCTGGGAGATGCTTCTGTACTGTGACTGTCAGGGAGGCTCCAGTAGCTCTAAGCCTGTTTTCTCATTTCTAAATGAGGCCTCCAGGACTTGCCTCCATCAGAGTCTACTTAAGGACATACAGGCACATCTCAGTCCAGGGTTTGGTGCAACTCAGTGGTCCTCACAGGATGTAGCAGCACACCTGGGAACTTGGTAAAATTCACACTTTAGCACCTGACTACAGGGCTGATCCTTGAAATCTGGCTAGTAACCAGCTCTGCTATCTCACCATTGGCTTTGCTTGCTTGGTACCATGGACTCCAGGTGGCACAATTGAGTTGGTCTACTCTTGCCTGGTTTTGCTATGGTGGAAAGTTGTGAGGTAGAGATGGGGAGAAGGCAAACTTCAGAGACAGGCTTGCTTTCCATGAAGTCAGGGAAGGACCAGGAAAGGATAAGAGTATTAGCTTTGGGCCTGGGGAGATGGTAGAGCTCTTGGTGTGCAAGGACAGGGTGTTTGAGTTTGGATGCCCAGCACCCACATGAAAGACCATGCTTAGCAGGATTGCCTTGTAACCATGGTGTGGTGGGAGAGGAAACTGGCAGATGCCTGGGGCATTAAGATCACAGACAGGACCCCCAAACTTGCTAGCCAGCCAGCCAGCCAGCCAGCATAGCCAATCAGTGGGCATGAGGCTCTATGGAAGTGTGGGGAACTCTGTCTTAAAAAGTGGAGAGGATTCTCTGGATCTCTCATTAAGTCCAGCATGGTGCTGAACAAACTTTAGATGCACAGAAACAAGTAGTCCCCCCTCCCCCTCCCTCTCGCTCCCCTCCCCCACCCCCCACGAATCAAGCTTGATACTTTCATCAGGAGCCTTCTATGTCCACCCTAATTGTAATTAGCAATAATTCTGAAACTAGCTTGTCTGTTTACCGTCTCCACTAACGAGTTTCTTTGAAGGCAAAAGACATCTCCGTTGCCATCGTCCATCCCTGGTCATTATATCCCACTAATGGGCCAGAGTCTGTAACCCTTTGCATGCCCTGGGCACCCTGGGACATGCACCCCACAGGTAGGACTTGAGGCTTCTACAAGAGAGCTGATTTTCCACTATACATACCTGTAGGTGTCAGTAGCTGGCACTTTCCAAATCTGGACGCCCTTCAAGGGCCCTTCACTTCCCACCACCACGCTCAAGTTGGAATTCTGGTAGGCGTTATTGCACTGTGCCTGCGTGGGGCCATGAGGTCCACTGGCCCCACACGTGGTGAACAGCCAGTGAACTGTGACACAAAAGGAGAGGCAGTCAGTCACTTACCCTGGATCTTCCTCGTCCCTGGGCTGTCTCCAAAGTGTCTGTTCCATGACTTGAGGCTATTCAAACTGGATAGTTTTGCAAAGAGCCTGCCATGTGCCAGAACCTGGGTCATGGACCATGGAAGAGATGAAAACTGAGAAAATTGAGATCAAGAGGGAGGCAACCAGCTACAATACAGTACAGCAAGAGAGAAGCCATAGAGCTAGCTAGCTCCATGCTCTAAGTGTGGGAGTGACAACTGTGTTCAGGACCAACAGGCACAGGCAGTGGTTGGGTACTCTTTGCATCTCTCACTGTGTCTAGCATGGTGCTGAACAAACCTCAGAACCCCATATGCTTAAGCTTTAATACTGTGACAGCTTCTAACCTGTTCTGCACATCAAAGGACCCTGTAGCTCGGAGAGGCTACAATGCAAACAAAACAAAACAAAACCTGGACACTGTATTGGTCCTATGGCCCCATTCTTGGCTCTGAGACCCAGCAAGCAGGAATAAGAAGCCCCACATTCTCTGGACATAGCTTTATATGAGAGATGCTTTCTTGGCAACAGGCCCTCAATGGGGCAAACTGAAACCTGCTCATACCAGTCAAGCTGGGTTTGGAAATGAGTGGCTTGCAGGTTTTTTTTTTTTTTTTTCAATTGATGGAGAAGAAGAAGAAGGAGAAGGAGAAGGAGGAGAGGGGGAGGAGGAGGAGGAGGAGGAGGAGGAGGAGGAGGAGGAGAAGCCAAACATGTCAATTTTTTCATGCATTTTTATGTGCATATGTGCACGTGTGAGTGTATATGCAGAGGGTAGAGGGAAACCTCTAGTGTCCTCCTCAGGAGCATCATACACTACCTCCTTTGACATAGGGTCTCTCACCAGCTTGGAGCTTATAAGTTAGGTTGGACTGGCTGGTCAGTGGGCCCTAAGGTCTTGTTTCTGCCTATCCCCTGCTGGAATGACAAGGGCATGCCTGTCTTTTTTATTGCAGTTTTTAGAGGTTGAATTCAGGTTCCTCTGCATAAGGCAAGCAGTTTACTGACTGAGCCATCTCGAGTCACAAAGTTGTCAAGCTTTCTTCCTTTTCCCAGGCCCCTGTGAGTGGTCTGCCCTTGTCTAGTGTCCTTATGTAGCTTTCTAGGGACATCACAGGAACACAACTCAAGCCCTACCTGCCTCCTTATCTTCCACTACTGGGACATTTCCTTTCAAACGTCCTCTTTTTTAGCCAGGCTGGACCTTGGGGATTTGTCAGATCTCTTGGCCTCAAATCTAACACTCTTTATAACTCATAAAAGCTTTAAGAACTGCATTCTTGATAAATAAGTTCTACTTAAAATAAATCTCATTTTCAGATGGCCCAAATTATTTCTCCTTTTAAAGAGGGATTGAGTCAAATTCTGTGCACAGAAAATGATGGAAAATTAATTTGAGTGTATGTAACACCGCCACTAAAACATTCAGGAGAAAAAAAAATTAAAGACTTTCAACTAATTTGATGATGAAAATGTAAGAACGTAATTTGACAGTCAGAGGGAGGTCACCTTGGCAGGGCTGAGAAACTGAATTCTCAGCCAGTCTTGATTTACTTTTGTGATGGGAGCCAGGCCTTAAGGTTCTGATGGGATTCTAACACATACACATCTAAATGGAAAGAAAGGTTGACTTCCAGGTGGTTTCTCAAGGTCACTTCAAGGTTTAGGAAGTAAGGTGCATATTGACTGATGGGTAGCTTTCTGATCAAATCTATTAATTCAAAGGACTAATGCTTTGTGGAAGGTTCTGTTTGTTTGCTTGTCTGTCTGAGACAGGGTCTTGTTGATAACTCAGACTGGCACACAAAAAAGCAATTGTTCTGCCCAGTGCTAAGAGAATAAGCATGCTTCACCATGTCCTACTTGCAAAAGGTATTTTTGCAGAATTTGTTTGGCCAGTTGTCCCTTTACCTGTTCTAAAGCCAGAATTACACATGTGGGGGAGTGTGGAGGAAAGACTAAGGATGGTTTTGGCATCTTCAAGACACCTGGCTTTGGGGGAATCTTCATTGACCATGGAAAGCCAGAAGCTTTCCAGAGCTAGAGGTCCATTCTGTAGACAGCCTGTATGCACAGCAAACAAAGCCCCCCCCTCCCCCCCCGGCAGCAGGACATAACATCTGCACCTTGCTTGAGCATCTAACCTTGATGCTAAAACCCTTTTAATCTCAGCCTTTGTTAGCTCCAGGATTGAACAGTTCTGGGGTAGTCCCAGAGAAGTTGGTCATCTACTTCTTTGCCAGCTGGAATGTCTGATGAGGTAGAAAGAGGACCATAGGCGGCTATAGATTCAGATGGGCCACAGTTCCTCATTCTGAACTTTGTTCCCGACTTGTTGTCAGACCCGAGTTAGATCAAAGCAACTTAGGTGAGGACCAAGACCCCATATGAGATCATGTAGCTGACCATGTGGGTCATAGTAAGTCTATGGCGGTACAGTGACCAAACATTCATTCAAAGTCAAATAGATAACAAGTCTGAGATATTTCCAGCAATGCTTACTAGTGTTGTATCCTGACTTCTCTCTAGTCTTAATTTTACACACACACACACACACACACACACACACACACACACCCCACAATGCCAATCAGCGCTGCATTGAGACATCACAGCTCACTCTCGGGACTATTGTATGTTGGTGAGGTGCAGCATCTTTACTACACATACAAGATTTCCTCCTCTTCTAAAGTTAATTATCATAAACAAAGACCTTTAATAGTTTTCTGCCAGCATTCTTCAGCATGTAAATACGAAATGGATATATCCTAGGACTCTGTTGTATTTAGACAAACACATCTCTCTCATTGGTATGCAAATTTGCTTTTCTCTTTGTGACTTGTAATTGGTCAATGTATATGTACATCAAAGAATTGGTTTGAAATAGGTTTCTTTGTGACTTACAAGTAAATGCTTGATATTTCACACCATATCTATATGCCTGAGGTCATGTTACAATTTCGCAGGCTAAAGGGACAAAGGGACAAAGTTTAAGGAGCCCTGGGTTAGGTTTTATGACCAATCTGAGATTTGCCTTTTCTAATCTCAACAAATGGGGATCCTACTACGTATTGCTCAGAGTTCCTATGAAGACTAAAAGATGAACCCAAGACAAGAGCGTGGCATAGCACGTAACACTAGACAGACACAAAGACAGTTTAAAACACGTGGTACTTTTACGTGGTTCCTCACTGTGGGGCTCTCATACCCTGTCCTCAGGATTTATGCCCCCCTGTTTCATGAGGCAGAGACTCTGAGCTATTTCTCAACAGAGGCTTCAGCATTTCCCCAAACTCAGTGGACATATATGAGTCTCAGGTGGTTTCCATACACAGAATTTTGGTTTTATTTTCAGCAATTTCTGATGGAAAGGTCCAGAGAGGAAACCCTTTCTAAAGTGGATTCCGTGGAAATGGAGGATTCGCCATTCCAGGTCAGACTCGTGATTCATCCAGTCAGAATTCTACTGCTCCCAGCAGCCTTTGGAATATGGCGGTGGTCCCTGTTCTTGCAGACAGCCCTGACCCCTGTAAATCTGCCTAACTCTGCTTGGAGTCGATTTATGTTTCCCACCACCACCACCACCTCTTGGGACATGGACTTTCTGAGTTTACTGCCTATTGTGCATGGCTTATCTTGCTCCTCTCTGTCTGGGTTTGCCTCATTCAGGTTTCATAGCCTTGATTCCCTTTATTCTTTCTGAGCATCGTATAGACATTCTCAAATGTTCCACTAGGGTGAGGCATGCAGTGGTTCCTTAGCCACCCGATGACCAAGGCTTTGGGGATTTAGTCCATCCTATTTGAGGTCAAGAGGCAATCCTTATATAAAAACATAGCTAATGGACTTAGACACTCAGCTAGATGTGTGTATCAGTCCAGTCTATCTCATGTGAGCTGGTCAGCCCTGGAGAAGGAACCACAGTTGGGAATTTTTGCCTGACTAGGAGTCCCCTGGTAGTAATCAACTTTCTGTCCTGGAGACTTCCAGCCTTTTAAAATTGCTCCTACGCTGGTCCCTGCCTCCCTGTGTCTTTCTAAAGAGAAGAATTTGCTTGTCAAGGTGGGTTCCCTAGAATGGAACTGCGTGTACTTGTGACGTCATATAAGGGGACGATTGCTATTTTGTATTTTAAATGTTCCCTAGGAAGGGGCTTGCTTGGAAAAAGCTCTAATTATCTTCACATGCTTGCCAGAATGAGTACTGCTGCTCTCACTCTGGTGACATGGACTGCTGTGAGCCCAGTGTGCCCTTTAGGAGAACAAGGGATGGTACAGCAAGTTAGACATGATTTCTAGGCCAAGATTGGTGAGAATCACAAGGACAGGTAGAGAGGACCGGTCCAGCAGGGTTACTAGAGTAGAAGGCACTGGTATGGCCTTGTATAATCTAAGGAGACTGCTTCAACACCTAAGGGGCAAGGGAATTGGTCACAGTGACTACGAGGAACAGATATAAGGCCAACTTTGACCCTTAGGCAGGAGGTAATTATTTCCCTTGGTGTTCGTACATGTGAGATGCCAACTTTAGCTGCCTGAGATGCAGGTCCTCCCACAAAAGGGTCAAAGTACCCTTTCAGTATGCATTATGCATGTAACACAGTGCACACTCTCTTAGTGTGTACTGCGCATGTAACGGTGCATGCCCTCTCAGTGTGTACTGTACATGTAACACGATGCATGCTCTCTCTGTGTACTGTGCATGTAACACGGTGCACACTCTCTCGGTGTGTCCTGTACATGTAACATGGTGCATGATCTCTCAGTTTGTACTGTGCATGTAACATGGTGCATACTCTCCCAGTGTGTATTATTGTGCATGTAACATGGTGCACATACTCTTAGTGTGTAGTGTGTACTGTGCATGTAACATGGTGCAGACTCCCTCAGGGAGTTAGGCACTCTGCTTTCATACAGAAACTCAATGCCTTTGAACTTGTGGAAACTTTGTAAATTAAAGTATTCCCTTTACGAATCAGGAAAATTCCCAGGCTGTGGTCTATACACCTTTAATCCCAGCACTTGGGAGGCAGAGCCCTGTGTTCCAGGCAAGCTTGGTCTACAGAGTAAGTTCCAGAACAGCTAGGGCTACACAGAGAAAACCTGTCTTGAACTCCCAACAACAACAAAAAAAACCCACCAACCAACAAACAGAACAATCAAAACCAAACAAGAGTCAGGAAATTCCAGTTCAGAGACCCTAAGGGTGGCCTGCCAGTAAGTAGATAATCAGTGGAGACAGGAACCCAGGGCAGTTCTCCTATGCCAACTTTAAGGATCAAAAAGGAGCTGGGAGCAGGGACTGGGCAATGGGTCATTCAGTAAAGTGTTTGCCACACAAGCTGGAAGGCATGCGTTTGATCCTCAGTACCCATTTAAAAAGCCAGACTATCCAAGTGCTGCTGGGTATCAGGTGGGGGTGGGGGTGGGCCACAAGTGGATATTTGGGGCTCATTGGCTCAACAGCCTAAACAGCCTAGCCTGTTTATCTTGTTGTTACACATACTCAATGAGTTCCAGGTTCAACGGGCATGGTGACACGCTCTTATAGTTCTAGTGCTGGGGAAGGAGGGACAGGGGACAGCTTGGATTCTCACAGGCCAGTCGGCCAAACCTAAAAATTTTGATCCCCACGACCTTGTGAGAGACTTTGCCAAAAAAAAAATAGAAGGCACCTGAGGAAATAAAACCCAAGGTTAACTTCTGGTCTGACACATATGTGTACCCACATACAAGAAATGTGGGGCACATGTGAGTGTGTACACCTGCGCCAGGAATCTTATCTCCCAGTACCTGCAATGAGAACATTTCCATGCACTGCAGTGCTTTCTTTTCAGCTGCTGAGCCTCAGCTGCGTTTCAGGGTGGAACAGCCCCATCAAAGTTGCCAGACCCATGAAAGGACAGGTGAGACCTAGTCAGGGATCACTGTGACTGGACTGTCCATCCTGGAAAGTCCCACAGCAATCACAGCAGTACCTTTGCTGAGGAGAGCAGGTAGGCTTTATGAGTCATGGGAATCAGGCAAAGAAAGCAGGTGGCCAAGATGGAGGGGGGCGGGGGGGGTGCCTTAGGGAATCAAGGTATGTCAAAAAGGAAATCTACTAACTGGGCTAATTAGTTATAGGGCAGAAGAACAAAAGGAGAAAGCCTCCACCACATGCAACCGGCCACAGGCCACAGCTCTAGTGTCTGCTGAGAGGATTAAGGTCCCAGCGAGATCCCAAGGGAGGCAGGCTGAAGTCGAGATGCCAATCTGAGGCTTCCCAGATTTCCTCCCCTAAGAATTTATATTGGTTCCCAAAGCTCTGGGAAGCTTTAAGGGGATCAAATGTCCCCTGGGGAAGAGCTATGATGAGGTCAAAGAAGGTAGAAAGCTCACCTTTTCCTTCTCTTAAAAATAATAATAATAAAAAAAATCTGTCTTTTATTAAAGTCTTTTATGGGGGAAAAAGAGCCCATATTTATCTTCTGGTTACACATACGACACACTGGCAACATAGTTTAGTACTCATTCACATTTAGAGTGCACAAAGAACTCACAAACGTGAAAATACTGATTGGTTGTAGACAGCCAAGTAAAGAGAAATCCATTAAGCGCTGGGTTTCATTTTAAGTGTATTGCAGAGCCCTTCAAGAAGAAACAAATCAATTAGTAATATGCAGCACAATGTTTAAAAGATAGGCTAGACAGTGATTGCTCTGGCTTTATTGCTATTGCTAAGCCATCTCATCTGCTCAATTCAGTGCAAAGAAATAAAGCGTGATACAAAGGAAAATAAGTTCCCAGCTATCTCTGTGAGTCACAGCAACGAGGATGTGCCTCAGGTTCAAGCCCTGTGTGTGCCCTACCTGAGAGAAGCACTCACCATCTCACGTGGCCCATTTGTACCCATTTTGATTGGGATCCGTGGAATTGAATTTTAGCCATAACCATTGACTGAGCTCAACTCCACAGGACCTGTGCACAGTGGATTATTTTCACGGCCTCCTGCATCCCATTAAATAAAGATCAGATCAAAATCTGATTAATCGCCAATGTATATGACACAATTCCTTATGGAAAGT
Organism: Mus caroli; assembly: GCF_978045245.1. NCBI lineage: Eukaryota > Metazoa > Chordata > Mammalia > Rodentia > Muridae > Mus > Mus caroli. The sequence goes on along the minus strand of NW_028227273.1, from coordinate 23,035,428 downwards.
AGGGGAAATGACCTTTGCTTTCCTAGTCACGGTAAAATCTACTTGTTCCCTAGTTAGGTCGAAATGGAAACAATGTATATACTTTTAAACATTCCTGGGTTAAAACAACTCTACTGCCTGTCTCAACTCTTGACAACAACTGCCAAAGAGCAACCATGGAACCATGGAACTAGCCCCCTGGCATCTTCCTATATATTATTAGAGAAATAGCTTTGTTTTTGTTTTTTGACTCCTGACTTATTCATCTGTTCAGCTGCAAGCCCTAAAAAGAAGAGTCCACTCGACTAAGTAGCTACTTGGGAGTCAAACTCATTTCCTATTTAATGGCACAACAAGAGATTATGCAACAATGATAAAAAAAGTTAAGCCTTTTAATTTTAAAATAAATCCCGAAGGAAAACACACAAATCAAGTGTATACACACTTGATGAGTTATTATAAAGCAAATATTACCATCCAGTTCAAGGAATAAGCCGTGGCCAGTGACTTCATGGCCTTCCCAGTCTCTATTTCCTTCCTCTTACAAGGGATCAGATCCTGGATTATATTATAATCACTTCTTGGAAGTTCTCAATGGTTTCACCCCCAAGTGTGCATTGTCTAGAGAGAACATTCTCCAGCATCCTCCACTATCTATGTTTTTGTGACACTGAAGATGAGTCCCGGCTTTGCATATGTCAGATAGGCACTCATCAGTGATTATATTCCTAGCTCCCTAGCCCATTCTTTATTTTTAGTTTGGAAGAAGGTTTCACTAAATTGTCCAGGTTGGCTTTGAATCTGTGGTTACTCCTGACGCTGCTTCTCAAGTTGCTGGGTGACAGGCCTGGGTGTATATGTATATGTATATGTATACACCCACACAAGTATATGTATATATGTATGCATGTATATGTATATATATGTAGAAAGCTCTCTCATGTGTATATGTGTATAAGTATGTTTCTTTAAATCTATAGGATTTTTCCTTTAACTTTTCTTTTGCTTGATTTTATCTTTTGAGGAATAGAGATCATTTAATTTAGGGCTCTTTTTGCAGAGTCTAAATTTTGTGGCGTGCTCTCGTGTTTCCATCAGCACAGTGGTCTGTCTGAGAAGCTTGCCAGCCACATCTCTTTGCTTAACTTTGGCTGATCCCCTTTCATTAGGTTCCAAATGCCTGATCACTGCTCTGTCTCTTTTAATATTGGTTTAGAAGCATTTACTAAGAAACTGCAAACCAGTGTCGTGTCTTAATTATATCTTTGTCTCACTGACTATTTGGAGTATATCTGTGATGAGTTGCTGTTCTTTATGTGCAACATGGCTACTCAGAGATAGGACGGAAGTAAGAAAGGCAGTATTATTCAATTCTTTCTCCTTGTTTCTGACTTTCAAGATATGGAATTGCTTTTATATTATCTGAAGTTACCCAATTAAATATTTGCATATCATTATGGATCTATGAATTTAAATATATTTTTTGAGGTTTAATTAATCATAATCAGTATCCTATGGAAGCTCAAATCTCATCTTTGGTCAGTGGCAGTGGCTGGAGCCCTTTTATACGACCCTAGAAGATACTTCTAGTTTTCTTGTGTTAGATATAAACATGGAAAGCTCATGAAGACAAAACAGGCATAGGCAAAGACTTTCTTAGAAGAACTCCAATATCTCAAGAAATAATGTCAAGGACTGACAAATGGGATTATATGGAATTAAAACATTTATGCTTAGCAAAGAACCTATACCATGAGAGAACAATATCTGCTTCCTATGTTTTTGACAAAGGATTGCTATCCAAAGTACATAAAACAACAACAACAAACAACAAAAACTACCTCAAAAAATAAAGCCACCCTATCACAGCAATCCAAACAATCATCAATACACGAGCGAATGAAATGAACAAATATTTCTTAACACACTAAATGTAAATGGCCAAGAAACATGAAAGATATTTAACATTCTCAGCCATCATGGAAATGCAAGTGAAAACTCCAGTGCCATTGCACCTCACTCTAGTCAGAATGGCTATGAAAGAAGACAGTGATAAGTGGTGGTGACAAAGGTGTGGACAAAGGAAGCCCAGACACCTCTGCTGAGTCTGTAGATTAGCTCAGCCACTATGAAAATTGGTATAAAGGCTCCTCACAACACAGAAAATAGATCTACTGTGAGACTCAGTGATACCATTCCTGGGCATATACTCAAAGGACTTTAAGTCAACACACCAGAGATCCCCTCACATTTGTGCAGTACTAGACACAACAGCTAAGGTGTCCATCAACAGAAGAATCAATGAGAGAGATGTGACATAGTGTAGAAGAATGAAATTAGACTCATCTTCATCGTCCTTCACAAAAGTTAGCTCCAAGTAAACCAAAGAGGTCAACGTGAAATCTGAATCAGCTAGACTAAATCACGTAGGCAGTACCCTATGTGATTGTAAGTATAGGAATGGACTTTCTGAACAGGACTCCATTTGCCCAGGAATTAAGGTCAACAACTGATAAGTGGGACTTCCTAAAACTAAAACCCTTCTGAAAGGCGAAGGAAACAATCAATGGTGTGAAGAGGAAGGCTTTGGAGTGGGAGAAAAAAATCTTTGTCATCTCTATATAAGACAGAATAATATCTAGAATGTAGAAAAAACTCAAAAGAGTCAAGGAAATAAACAACCCAAATACAAAAATGAGCCATAGATCTGAACAAAGAGTTCTCAAAAGAAGAAATAAGTATCTCAGAAAGTGCTCATCATCCTTACCCACTAGGGCAAGGCAAGTTTAAACAATCTCACTTTAGCCAGAATGGCTAAGGTCAAGAAAAACAAGTAACAAGTGCTGGCAAGGATTTGGAGCAAAAGGAACTGTCACTCATGGTTGGTGGGCTAATATCCAGAGTGGCTGTGCCGGTTAGCAATCCCACCAAGATATATCTTGGCCATGTGGCTAGTGAGGTCATGAGTCTTAGAGGAAAACCTATTACTACCACTTCCCTAAACCCATGCCATTTTTAACAGTTCTTATAACATCCTTACATCCATGGATAGACGTAGTTCTCACTCCTCACCGTGGAAGCTTCTATTCTCAGCAGAAGAAAGCCATCACACAAATCCACAGCTAGTCAAAATAAGAACACTTGACTGCGAAGTGCTGAGCCCAATGTAATACATCTACAACATGGCTCCTACCCAACGCTCAGAGAGCATGGAGGAAGAGGAGGTGCCAAGGCTGTATGAGCTAGGGAGCCAGAAAGGCTACCGTGAGACTGCACCTTCTAGCTACGGCAGGAGAGCTGAATCCGTAAAATCTCAACATGGCTGCTTAAGACTGGAGCAACTCCTGAAGCTGTTGGCATTTCAGCAGGGATGGGAGACATCTCACGGTGGCTACCCCAAGATAAGAAAAGGAGAATTAGTATTGCCCTGGAATTTAGCTCCTGATTGGATGTCTAATACCAAGTTGCCCCCTTCTAGAAACATATACAAGCAGTCATCACTGAATGGGCAAAACATACTGTATTTATGCATGTGCTTGTTTATACATATTTATAATAACAATGATGAGGAAGGGGCAGCCGTGAGTTTTGGCAAGGGAGTGTGATGAGACAGACACGAGAAATAGGATTGGGGGGTGGTGGTGCTGAAATTATGTTTGAATTAAAAGCACCACCAACCGTAGTATATTATCGTCACAATGGTGTTTTAGTCAGCCATCAAGACTTAAGGAATGTCATTGGCTGGATGCAACAGGAGATCACCATGTTAACTCAAATATGGCAAACCCAGAAAAACAAATATATATTTTCTTTCATTTGTGGATCCCAGATTTTATACAGACATATAAAATTATTAATGCACATATGTAACATGAGAGCAAAGAGCCTGCATGGAGAAAGGATAGCAGCAGGGGGAGGCAAGGTGAAGGAGAAAGGGGAGGTTATGGGATGTGGCAAATATGGTCAAAACTTGCTAGCCAAGAATGAAACTATTTACCAAACTCTATACTATGTACAACAAGTATACACCAATAAAGAACATTAAAAAAAAAACCTTACTATATGGTGCAACAAAATTTTCTTATCCTGTCCTGGAAACACACATTTTCCTATAAGCCACAATTTCCTTTAGTGAAAAAAGATACGTTAGGCACCAAATCTTAGCGTTAGGGCAGCTCATTGCTACTGGACTAGTGGCTGTCTCTTCATTTGTCCAGTGGGGAACACACATGGTCATATATGTGCATCAGTAATGAATACCTCCAGATGACTCAAGTGTGCATACACTGCCTGAGCTCATGTGGAATTTTTCCATAACCTCTTCCTATTACATCTGTATATTTTTCTTCACATTGAGAATCATGTTCCTCAATAATATGGTAATGGATTTAGAATATCCTGTAATTATTAATTTCTTACTCACTGATGAATGATATTTATCTTATTGTTACCATCATTATATAAACACTAGAGCTGCTTGAAGGTATTATTATTTTTTGCTTTTGTCTCACCATTTCTCATAGTTAAAAGATTAACTTATTTGTGTGTGTGCACACACACACACAGACACACACAGATACACAGACACACAGACACACAGACACACAGACACACAGACACACACACACACACACACACACACACACACACACACACACACACGCAAACACGTATGCGAGTACAGGTACCCACAGAGGCCAGTAGAGGGCATAAGATCACCTGGAGCTGGAACTCCAGGTGGTTGTGAGTTGCCTAACATGGATGTAGGGAAACAGACCCCAGTTCAAGTGCTCTGAACTCCTAAAACATCTCTTCAGACCTCTCGTAGGTTTTATGCATCTCCCTGCGCTGACTAGAAGGTTTTTAAACACAGCACTCTTTCCTTTTAGCCCTTCTTCAGTCTCCCTTTTGTAGGTGCTTAATTAATTTAATGGGCATATTCTTCCTCATTTTGGATTTTTTCAGTTATTTTTATTGTCTGAATCATAGGTTTAAGTTGATTCTGTAGAAATAGGAAAGAGGTAAGCACTGGGGAAGGGGAAGAAGGCAGAGAAGAAAATTAACTTTTTTTTGATATTGATAATCTTGTCCCATAGGTCCTAACAATATACTGCTTTATTTTCTTATGATATAACACATTAGTATTTTTGAAAGCTAACAATCTAATTTTCCTTTTAGGTGGCCAAAGGTTTCTTTTTTTTTTTCTTTCTTTCTTCTTTAAAGCCCAGTGATTTCACAAGAATTACCAGAATTCACAAGTATTGCCCAGCCTGGATCGGTCGGTCTCCTTACATCTACAGCGCACCTCTTTAATAAGCAGTTTTGATAGGGGCGGTTGGTCTCTCTAGGAACTTTGGGGCTTTTCATACACAGTGCCTCGCCCCTCTGGCTTTCTTCTCTCGGGGTTGGTGGACCTCTAATTGGCAGTCTCTGCCTGTTTGTGGTGCCCCCGATTTTCCTGATTTTAGAAGCCATCGTTCAGCTTTCTAATTTTGAGCAAGGAATGAAATGAAATTACTCTTCATCCCATTTTAGTGTTTCATTTCTGAAACCGCATCTTAACCTGTTTCCCTGGGGTTTAACACCTGATTCCTGAGCCCTTCTTAAGAGGGTCTGTTCACATGTCATTGTCTCAGACCTTGTATTATTGACTAAGTATCTTGGCTCCTTTGGAAATGGAATCATACAGTTGTGACATAGCCCAGTAGAGGGTCTTTCCTCTGTTCTCTTTGCGTTTCTCCCCTTCAGGTGGAATCCTGGAACTTCTTTTTATGTATTTTATACTTTCCCAAGCCATCCCAGAGCCCCGCCCTATAATGATGTGCTATGCAGGAACACACAGCGGCTTTCTGAGGTTTCCGCTTTGGCCACACCTCCTCAGAGTTCTCCTACTTTTGACTATCATCCTTGGACTCGATATTTATTTCACCCCCACAAGTTTCTTCTCATCATGGATGCTGTCCTGGGAGGTGGAGGCATGGGGGCCGTGCTACAGGGCTCCTTCAGACTTTTCCTTGCGCCCCAGGACTCGTACCCCACGGTAGGCACCTTAAACCTGGCACCTTCCTCAGCTCAGCAGTGACTCTCAGCTCAGCCTTCTGTCATTTCCTCTCCTGTCTCTTGTATCCATGCTACCACACAGATGTGGGGCAATGCTTTGTCTCCAGTCACTCCTGTTTTGAGGATCTTGGAAGATAATTAATTTACCGTTTTGTTGTCCAAAGGTTTCGATGTCTAAGTTCTGTTTTTATGTAAGGATTTAGAAAGATTGAAAAGAAAACCAAACATCAAGTAAATTATGCGGTCCCTCACTGTCTTTCTCTCAGAGGCTTTGAAAAGAACAAAACCACAACAGCACAGCCCATCTGCTGGAAACAGTCCTGTAGTGAGTCTTGTCAGATCCCTTGCCTCCATCTTTGCTCTCTGGTAGCAGGCGTTCTAGCTGCCTCAGGGACCTCCGAGGACCATGGCCTTAAATCTGCCACCATATCATGTTTTCCTTTTGTTGGATACTCTCCACTAAGTACAGTTTAACCTCAGCTTGGCAGTGCCACCTAGGTTTAATGAGTTGTTCAGGGTTATCTGACCTTTCACTAAATGGTCCCAGGTACACATATTTTATATGGAGTTGTTTTTCTCCCTCTCCCTCTCCCTCTCCCTCTCCCTCTCCCTCTCCCTCTCCCTCTCCCTCTCCCTCTCCCTCTCCCTCTCCCTCTCCCTCTCCCTCTCCCTCTCCCTCTCCCTCTCCCTCTCCCTCTCCCTCTCCCTCTCCCTCTCCCTCTTCCTTCCCCCTCTCAACTTCAGTGTGTTCTCCTGTGTTCTGTTTTATTTTGTAGCAAACACCAAGGGTGTTAGAGGGAACACCTCTCTACCTTCCACGGTTTAGACTGTAGGATCCCTGATTTTATCTCAGAATGTTGGAAATTATTTCCATTTTGGTTTTCATTGCTAGTGAGTAGTGGGAAATAGTGGAAGTCTAACCCCAGATAAGAGGGTGCTTCCATGGTTCTGAGGTGGCAGGGCTGGGAACGTTTTCGGCCTTCAACCTTGCCTACTTAATTACAGTACATTTGAGTAACATCTCCACCATCATGTTAGGTCAACTGAAAAGGGTTTTGTTTTTACCTCATCAGATAATGAATCATGGGAAAAGTTAAACAGTAAGCCAGGGACATAGTGAGCCTGAGGCTGAGGGAGGATGGGTAGAGCCACCCTTCCCCAACACACCTCAAAGTTCCGGATGGATTGACATTGTTATTGTTTCTAGTTTGTTTTGATGGGAATTATTTGTTTGCACACACACACACACACACACACACACACACACACACACACCCCATATGCACATATGCAGGCATGCTTGTACATGCATCTATGCCATGTACAAATCTATCTGTGCATTGCCCCTGCCACTCCTGTTTACACAAAGCTCCCGGGCCTTGGCTCTCTTCTGCTGATGGAGGGCTTAGATAGCAGCAGCTGTGATGACTCCCAGCACTGGTTTGCTATGTACTCTTGCTTGAGATCTCATTGCCTTTGCCCCACAGTCTCCTTTGCTTCATATCAAGTTCCTCCAGCCAGGTGAGATCGCCCCTTAATACTGACATATCCTGAGACAGACAGCAGAGGCTCTGAATCCCCTGCAGCTGGGAGGCAGACACCTCTCCTTGGAGAGGGACCACCCCATCAGCAGGTGGCAAGTCAGGGCTGTTGAGATAAAAGCTGCTTTCAGGACTGAATTACCCTAAACAGCTCTGACACCCAGCAATCTGCAGGAGCTTAATGGTGCCTGAGATGGCTGCTGCTTTGTGGTCTCAGCTACCCCCTACTCCCTGAGGGAAACTCAGTCACACTCAGGAAAAGAGAAAGGTCACTGGGAAAAAAAACAAAAAACAAAAACAAAAACCCACTCACTATTTTGAAAGCAGAGCTGTAAAAATTAAGTTAAGGGGGGGCTCTGGGGCTAATTCAGTTATTTCCAAGCTCTGGCTTCATCCCAGAGCTGGGGTAATAAAGGATTTGATATTGACATGGTTACTGTGAACTCAGCCACCTGCAGGTTATGCATAATGGATTTGGTGGCAAGGCTTAAGTGGAAAGAGGTGGGGGCTCAAGAACTTGCTCTGTCCCACAGAGGTCAGAAGAACCACAGACTTGTACCTTGTTAAGTTCTTGTAAGACAAGACTTGATTTGTCTAACCGAAACAGGGCTATGCCACTAGGATTTGCTGGAGAAAGAGAGAGAGAGAGAGAGAGAGAGAGAGAGAGAGAGAGAGAGAGAGAGAGAGAGAGAGAGACAGAGAGAGAGAGAGACAGAGAGAGAGAGAGAGAGAGACAGAGAGAGAGAGAGAGACAGAGAGAGAGAGAGAGAGAGAGACAGAGACAGAGACAGAGAGAGAGAGAGAGAGAGAGAAAGAATATGAGAGACAGAGAGACAGAGATAGATAGAGAGACAGGGAAACACAGAGACACAGGGACATAGAGAGACAGAGACTCCCACATAGAGAGACAGAGAGGGAGCAGTGTTGGAAGCCATGCCTTAACTACTTAGCACCCAATGCTTTGAGGGTTGCAAGGCCCTGACTCGTAGTTCACTGGATCCCATCTAGGCTGGTGATATTATGACCTTTCTTCAGGATGGGTAGGCAGGTATAAATAGCCCAATCTATCAGGAGATTTCAAAGTGACATAAAACCAAAGAACACAAAGTTCTGACTGCTGGGTCTGGGTCTCAGACCCTCTAAGACAGTTGCAGACCAATGAGAAGGTGAGGCATCCCAAAACCAAGGGTAGAGAGGGAACCGGTGGGAGGACATTAGGACCAAATGTTCAACCCAAAGAGAGACATGGATAAGGCTGGGAGGCTAGAGGCAAAACCAAAAGACATGGTTTCTCTCTCGCTCTTGCTGGCAGTGCAAGCATGCTAGCTGGAGCTGCAATGGCCATTTTAGAATCATAAAGGCAACAGACATGAGGAAATGGCCAAGAGGGCCAGAGAGGTTGGGCTTGATATCACCAGGTACAGAACTGACAACAGTAGTCACTTACGGGGCTACTGAATAGACACAGTTATTTGTGATATTATTTTTATTTTATTATTTATTTTAAACTTTCACTGGGTCCTGGTTTAACACAAACAGAGTATCCTAGATCAAGCCCTCCCACTCACTTGCAATGAAAATATAAATCTAAATAAATACCAATTGAAATACTAAACATACCAACTCTTGAAGCCTGAGGGTCAGACTTCAAACAGTAGCACCAATGAAATGCAAAAAGGGTACCTAAGGATTCCTTAGGTCCTGGCCCATGGCTTCCTTGGTAGAGAAATAGCCATCAGAGACAGCCCCCTGTCCCAGATTGTTCTGAGAGTCTCCTCCTTTATTCCTATCCACCTTCAGCTGAGACTTGACACATGCCATGGTCAAGGCCTTCAGGTCCTATGACGGCTGTGGCTGGTTTGCAGATGTGTTTGGGTGTATGAGTGTGTGTACATTTGGCATGAGTGTGCATTGGGGTGGAGGTGGAGTCCTAGAACGACCAACCTCTTTTCAGTCATGAGAAATAAACAAAGTAGCTTCTAGCAAGCCTACAAACATACTATCAGCACGTGGTCAGTTGATCAACCTCTATTATTCTAAACTTATACAGAAGCTAAGAGCCAAGCCTTTCCTAGGCCACGTGCTATTGCAGTTTGGCCTGTTGCTATGTATTGTAATGCTAAATACTGGCCTTCAAGATCTGGATGCCTCTGGGAATCCTCACATACACCAAGTGATGCTAGGTTACCTTGCTCCTTTATTTAAAACTATTGGTTGAATAACGATGCCTACAGCCTATAGCTGAGCCGAAGAGAGGTAGGTGGGGCTTTGGTTCCCAGGGCTTGGGATCTGAGGCAGAGATCATGAGGAGGAGACAGGGGAGAGAAGAGAGAGGAGAAGATGCCATAGGGGAAGGGAATGTGAGAATTGGCCATGAGCACTGGCCAATCAGGGTAAGAGTGGCCCAGGCAGAACATGGCAAATAATATCTTGGGGTTAATGACAGGGAAGTAGACAAAATAACATAGAGGGTTGACGTCTGCCCAGCTCTAGGGCTGTTAAGGCTTATTATAAATATAAATGTTTTGTGTCTTTTATCTGGGAACTACATGCTCTAAGGTGGGGGAGAAACCCCCATTACTATAATAACATGCCTAGCTACAAAGCCTAGATCCCAATATTAGTAAACAAAAGCATTGTCCTGATGCACTTGAAGTACCCTGAAGTTTTCTTACTTAGTGTTTAGTGTCACAACAATGTGGACATACCACAGTCCTCTGTCACTGTCACCTCTGTCCTTTAGCTAGCTTCCTTTCCTCCTTAGCATGCCACTGTTGGAAAAGAGGAACTCTGTACACTAGTATAGACTTACAAGAGTTGGGTTACGTCTATTCTGTCCACTGCCTTATATCCAGAGCCTAAAATAGTGTGAGACTCACAGAAAGGGGTAAGTAGATCTTTGTTAAATGAAGCCCAAGATGCAAACAAAACATAACAGAAAGAAGATATCAGGTCACACCCCTGCTTCCACACACTCTGAGTATCTAAAGGGAGAGAGATCATGAACTCTGAGGTCCTAGACTTTTGGTTCTTCGCTTCTGTGTAAATGTACAAAAACTGGTAACTGGACAAGTCCTGATAGGATATCTACATGCTTTCTAGACGCTAATTTGTTTATTGACCACAACTGAAAGGGGTTGGGTCTCTAGTACACCACTTCCACCCCAGCGTACACTCACGTCAAGTGTACACATACTCATACATACCCAAACATATACATAAGCAAAATGTCACCTTTGAGAAAACCCTCCAGTACTATCCCTTAAGCAGTGAGGACACTATTCACCCATTGATTGATGGACCAGCTGAATGGACAGGTTAGAGTGATCAAAGTCACAAGGCTGGTTGAAGAGAAGGAAATAGTCCTCTTTCCTAGGTAGCTGTACTGAGGAATGTGGAGGCTTTGTTATCGATCTTCGGGCAGGTTGGTAGATAACCCAGAACTCTGCCTTATTTTCCTTATATGCTAACATTAGTCCTGGGCTAAGATCATTAAATATGCCAGTCGCTTACTAAAACAATAATAATTAGATGAACAGATTTGCGTTTGCCTTCTCATGGGCGTACAGTCAATGTTCACTCTTGAAAACAAATCAGGACTTTCTGGTCCAGTTACCTGGGATTCATTTGGGAAAAAAAAAATCATAGAGAAGGTTCTGGAGTTTCTAGGATTTCTAAGATGTGGACAAGTCAATCCATATTGATAAGAAAGCTCGTATGGAGCAATCCTTCAGGACGCCTCACACGAGTCTACCCCTCCTCCCACATGGGTAACTGCAATGCTTTTACTTGCAAATAGGCAATTGGTTGAATTGGGGAACTGATTTAGTAGACTCTAAAGGACAATACTGTCCTTCTTCTCCATTTAAAAACAATTGGTTAGACTTTAATGGCAAGATACTAGAATTTTCTTGGAATTTTACTAAAAAACTAAAATAGAAAAAAATACAAGATTATATGTGTACACAGACACACACACACACACACACACACATACACACACACACACACAAAGTACATAGGTCATAGCAGTGAATTTGCCCAGAAATTTTGGTCATAAATGTTGAAAACAAAGTTATTAAATTTGATAACACAAAATTTCATATGGATATTCTGTCTTATATTCTTGATCGAGTCTCAGAAATAATCTCATTTTCTTGCTACAACAGTCAGCTCTGATAAAGAACCTTGGTCTCTAGGCCTCTTTGCTAAGCCCACCATCTCAGTCTTAGTGTTATGTGGCTCTCAGTAGGTGCTGTGTGAATAGTTAAATGCCCAGGAAATGCACTTGGGGGACTGAGCCTGGGAGCTCTGTCAGTAGGCTCTCAGGGCTTCCTGGTGTGGTTGCTCTGACACAGGACAACAAGGACTGGAGCTGGTCTCCACCTGAGGTTCACACCAGGGTAACCTCTGCCTCTGAGTGTGAGGACCTACTACGCCCTATTACCAATAGAGTATGCAAAGATGATGGGGTGCTGTTGTCGAGATTACAAACCTGTTTTGCTAGCAGATGACTGTCTTCCCCCACATCTCTTTCCCTGCCCATAGCACAACTGTAGGGTAGCAGACTGCCATGGAGAGCAGGCACTGATGGTGGCCTAGACAGTTAGGAACTGGGGTCCAGGAACTGTCAGCAATCTGATGGGCATGGATGCGACTCCTCCCCCTGTTAAGTTTTTGGATGCGATCTCAGCACTAGTGGTAGCTGATGGAGGTGGACCTGGCTTCCTATTCACAGGCCTTGATAAACACATGTGTGTTGTTTAAGGTTGATAAATGTATGGCAGTTTGCTTTGGGGACTGGGTTGCCCTCACAAAGCCCTTGCCCATAGCAATGGTTTTTGTTTCTGAGAGGCCCTGACTGACCAGAGTGTTCTGTGCCTCAACCACCCTTAAGGCAGTTTCATCTGGCCTTTCTTTTTCTCTTGACAGGGGAGGGGCAAGCAGGAAAGGCTTTGTGGTGTTTCTCTTAGAGCCTCAGTCTACCTCCTGGCCACAGATGAGTTGCAAAATATACTACCTGTCTGCAAAGGTCACTGGTGCTTTAGTGGGACAAAGGCTATCAGCGAGGCAGGGCTGGGCTCCAGGCAGAGGCGGCGAGCCTGGGAGGAAAATGATGATTAAAGTGGACGCAGTAAACAAGAGCTGGCTGCGAGCACTGATGTAGGCCCTTTGTGTTCTGCCAGTCGCGAGCTAAATGATCTTAATCAAGGCACGCTGAGCCCAAAGCTCTTGGATCATTTATTGTCTCCTACTTATGTAACCTGTCACTGAAACAAATGGCAAAAACAACGTGTTTTCTCAAGGCTGGCTGGGAGAGAGGACCAGGGTGGCTCTTGCTTGCTGCTTGGGGCAGCATTGGTGGCCCAGACATACTTTAGGTGTTCTGCTAGGAGCTTATAATTCTGCCACCACAGAGCATCAGACCAGGGCTTGCTTGCTTCACTGGGGTCTGTCAGGGTGGTGTGTTGGGGTTCCAAAGCTGTAGCATAGAAGCCATGCTTGTCCGCTCCCTCCTTCGCCTCCTTTTACTTCTAACACAAGAGCTCCTGTAGCCGGAGCTGGCCTCCAGCTCACTCTGTAATGGAGGATGACCTTGAATCTTCTGTTCGTCTTCTGCCTCCAGAGTATTGAGATTACAGGCAAGTGCTACTCTACCTGAGTTGAGGACCTGCTTTCTAGGAATTGGCTTTCTGGAAATAAAAAGCTGTTGATTGGCTCAGGATAATTTGCAATGCACCATCTTGGGCAAGATGATGTCAGAGCAGGGCAGTGATGGGGCAGCACTTGTCCTGGAACTAGGGGAAAACAGTGGCTTGCTAGGAGGCCTGTAGGGACCAGCTCTGGGTGGTTACAGTTTCTAAGAGCAGTGCTTGGCTGATTTCCAGCCACAGGTCTTGGCACAGTCTAGGTACACAATGCAGGCTTGCTTCACTAAAAACACAGGCTCTTCTGGAATTGGTATTTAGGGAAAGTGGTGTTGTTTGGTGCACTGAATGTTAAACTGAATCCCCTGAATTGAAAAACAAACAAACAAACAAGCAAGCAAGCAAACAAACAACAACACTAACTCTTGAAAACAGCCTTCTGCCTTAATGCTGGTCAGCGCTTGGGTAGTGTTTGCTATTGCTCTGACAGGCATGGATGCACTGTGGGAGAGGCTTTGGGCTAAGCAGCCTTGATGTTGAACCCTGACTCTGTGGAGAGATGGTAGGGTGAGTTATTTACAGCCTGACCTTCATATTTCTCAATCCTACAATAGGAAAAAGCAGAAAGGCTCACTAGATACCCTTCAGAACCATTGACATGTAGTAACTCACGTGGTCCTTACAGAAAGTCTATGCGATTTACTAATGACTCAGCGATTCAGAGCACTGACTGCTCTTCCAGCAGTCCTGAGTTCAAGTCCCAGCAGCCACATGCTGGCTCACAATCATCTGTAATGGGATCTTATGCCCTCCTCTAGTGTGTGTCTGAAGACAACTGCAGTGTACTCATATAAATAAAAAAAAATCTTTAAAAAGTAAGAAAACTCATTTTCTGAGTATGTTTGGTATACATGTCTGTGTATTCATGTTTGCATGTGTGCAGGCATGTGTGTGCCTATGTGTGTACACCTGTGCATTTGTCCACATGGATGTGGAGAAGCTGAGGTTGACATAGAGTGCCTTCTTCACTCTCTCTTTACTTCATGTATGGAGGCAGGGTGTGACACTCATTACTTTGGCTAGTCTGGCTGGCCAGCTTGCTCTTGGATCCTCTGTCTCTACCTTCTACAAGCTGGGATTCCAGATGGACAGCCCCACCTCCCCAGCTTTAACGTGGATTCTGGGGACCTGAACCTGTGCAGCAATCTCTTTAGCTGTGGCGTCGTCTTACCAGACCAGAAAAACCACTGTTTATGATTCGAAGAAATGGATGATACAGAAGGCGAAGGGAGTTGCCTAAAGTGATTGGCACTGCTAGGTTTTAGACCTGAGTCTTCTGTGCTTAAAAACTGCTTTATCTGGGGTCTGGGCAAATGGTTCAGTTGGTAAAGTACTTGCCCCGCAAGTATAAGGATGTGAGTCCAGATCTTTAGAACCTATGCTCACAAAAGCCAGATGTGGTGGCATAGGCCTGTTATACCAATGATGCTGAGACAGGAGGTGGAGACGGCTGCATGCCTTTACGTTCACGGGCCAGCTAGCTTGAGATATATGGTAAAGTTTCAGGCCAACGAGAGACCTTCTCTCAAAAAACAGTGGAAGGTACATGAGGACTGACACCTGAGGTTGTCTTCTGCTCTCTATACACGTTCTTTGTGCACCCATGAACCCCCACCCATACAAACCAAATGCACACACACACACACACACACACACACACACTATGCTAAATTTCTTTCTCAACTAATATCCATCCTCAGAGGCCTTCAAGCATAAAATGAGAGAGACATTGCATGACACTTCAGTATTTGCAGGTCTGTGAACAATGAAAGCATGTAGGATATAAATGGTGAGATGGTGGTCTACAGTGTGTATGTGTGGGACACTTGCTGGATAAGCTTGAGAGCCAGAGTTCAGATCTCCAGGATGCACTGAGAGACTTTCTCTGGTAAGCAGGCTGCTTTCAACTCAGTCTTTAGTTTTATGCAATTACTGCCAGCAGGTCCCCTTCCCTGGCCACTAAGCTGACCCTGGTCATTAGAGTTTGGCCAGCACTTGGGAATGTTGACTGGCTCCCCAGCGTGAAAAGCCACTTCCACTAAAAGAAACTTGTTGGTTTCAGCGATGAGAATCATGAATCACACATTAGTTCCACACCACCTCTTTTCCTGGTGCATGGCCATGATAGCTCCTAGGGAAGGGAGACACACCTAAATGAAGAATGACATGTTAATTCAGAGGGTGCAAAACAAGTGCACGGACCAGGAATGCCTAAGCCTCATTAAAGTGGGTGCTTCGTGCATAAACACCGCTATGATAATTCTGAATAGGTGATAACCTAAACCAGAAAAACACAGGGCATACAGCACAAGGCTCAACAGCAGGGAAGTAGACCAGGGGAATGTCTGGTCTTTGAATGAGTCTAAAGGACTGCATCTATGATACCATGCCTGCCATTCCTTAAAGAGCTATTCCCCCAACTGAGCGGGTGTTAGCAGGAGTGTACTGATGATGACTGGGGTGCATGGGGAGTATGCCAGAGAGCTTCAGTAACCAGCCTTTTTTGTGTGTATGGGTGTACTAGTGTGATGTGTTAGTGAAGAGCCAGGTGTAGTCTGTTTAAGCAAAAACTAACATGACAAACAGGGTAGGGGGAGGGAAAGGGGTGGTTTCTTAATAGCAAGATCATTCTAGACCTTTCCAACAATAGGACCTTTCAAAGGTTGCTCTACACCAGCTTTGTTCTTGTAGGTGTTAAAAGGCTTAGAAAATGTTACATTTTACATGAGTCTTAAGAAATAGATCTTTAAGCCATTTACAAATGTGTAACTTAGGGCTAGTCACTTAATCTCTGTAAACCTGAGTCTGTAAGGGGCTAATATCATAGCAGCAACAAGTGAGCTAGCCAGCCACGCAGCCCAGCACAGCTCATGGCTCCCAGCAA
Organism: Mus caroli; assembly: GCF_978045245.1. Classification (NCBI taxonomy): domain Eukaryota; kingdom Metazoa; phylum Chordata; class Mammalia; order Rodentia; family Muridae; genus Mus; species Mus caroli. The sequence continues at coordinate 23,019,256 of NW_028227273.1, read as the reverse complement.
CATCCGAAGAACAGTGCTGTATGATGCTAGGCCTTTACTGATGAAAGACAGTACCTTGAAAGGTGCCCTGTGACTCTGATACCACCTCACTGCCTTCTCCAAGGTGGTGATATTTCTCTGCAGCCCTGGGTTTCTTCTAACCTTTGTTGCTAATGAGACACTCTTGAAGGGCTTGAGAAATACAGATTTTAACCTCCCTTTTCAGATATCCCATAGGGATGCAGGAGCCCAGGAATCTGTATTTTCACTGGGCAGCACACACGGGCAGCCTCTTTCAGACAGGGGACCCTGATGAAGACGCAGCGAGGATGCTTCTCGAGTGGGCAAGTTCCTGAGAATGTCCATGATTAGGCTTTCGTGGGGAAGCTGCTACTTAGAGAGTTTACCCAAGTTTCTAATATGTTGTCCTCCGTGGTGAGTGGACATTCTTGGTCTCCTACCCTTGTCTTAGGACATTTTCATAACTTAGAACTCCCTGCCTTCCAAACTAGTACCCAATGAAGAGCTACAGCTAAAGATGCGAACTTGGCCTCCTTCCCATCCCTAGCCTACCATGGGGTTGTCCACAACACCGAGGTAAGAAGTCATAGAAGGCTTTAGAATTCTATTCAATACTCTTTATTCAGGAATGGGGCCAACCAGAAGGAAAAGATAGTTCACTAGTGGGGTGTGCCACTATAGTGTGCCCCGATAGTGAACTTGGCCCAGCGTATGGAGTCTGAGTACAGAAGCCTCTGAGGCACAAAAAGACTCCCCATCAAATGAAAAGGTTATGAAAGAGGGGCTGGGCCTTGGGAAGACTTCCTTCCAACAATGCTGTCATCCCTAAAAGGGCGTGCTTGGAGCATAATGGCTCTAGCTACAAATTCTATTAACTCTGATAGTTGTTCTGAGTGAATGATAATGCATTTAGAAGAAATAGACCCAATCAATTTATAGGAAATGCATAGAACTTTCTCATTGGGGTTGGCGTCTGTTCTTGAGTCGTAGGGGCATGTGTGGAAATGGACAGCCTGTCACCGTGACTTCTGGGCACATTAGCTCAGCCATGGCTTAATTGGAGAGAAGGCCTAAGGAAAACAATGGCTCCCTTAGTCCACATTGTTTCAGCCCCTGGAATCATGGAGCTGGGGATGGGAAAGGGGCTGGAATGCTTTAAACTTGAGTGTGTGTGTATGTGTACATACATGTGAATGTGCAGATGTGTGTGTACATATGCATGTGCACATGTGTGTGCATGCATGTGCACATGTGTGTGCATGCATGTGCACATGTGTGTGCATGAGTGTGGAAGCCAGAGGTAAACCTTTCATCTTGTTTCTTGCAATGGTCTCTAATTTGCCTGGAGCTCACTGATTTGATGGGGCTGGCTGGTCAGATCACCCCAGTATTTGCCTAGTGCTAGGGTTACCAAGCATGCCTAGCTTTTTAAAATGTGGTTCTGGAGATTGCGTTAAAATCATGTCCTCATGATTTTGTGGCTTTACTGAGCCACCTCCCCAGTCCCTCAAACCTTGACTTCTTTGAAACAGCAGGATATCTGTTGCTATCTGTTCACCGGAGCCTCTCCCACAAGAGCCATTCCTATGTGTTTACTGGCATGCAGAGGCCACGCAAAGGCCCTGTGAGGTTCAACAACCCTAGGACCATAGTTAATGTGGATCGACCAGGACAGAACATGGAGGTTCTGACTACTAGTCTAGAGTTCTTTTCAGGATATATAAATATATATTATACATAAGACATAGTTGCATCTATCTATCTATCTCACTATTATGTGTACCTGTGCACATGTGTGTACGTGTGTGTATGTATGTATATATGTATGTATGTATGCATATACACCCGTGCTTGTGGGCAGATCAGAAGTTAACTTTCTAGAGTTGATTCTCTTCTTCCATCTCGGGTTCCAGGGATCAAACTGAGGTCATCATGTTTGCACAGGAAGTATTTTTTCCATCTGAATCATCTTACAGGCTTCTACACAATTCTGTTTCCCTCCCTCTTTGCTCAAGATGCATACTTGGAATTGGTAAGTAAAGCCATTGTAATCCCCCCCCCCACCCCAGGACTCCAAAATTGTGGCATTGGGTTTCATTGGGTCTTGCCTGTGCCTCATGTGAGCTCATAGCAGAGGGAAGGCAAGGACAGGGCCTGGAGTTTTCAAATCCTCAACTAGACCTCTTAGGGAGGGAGTGCAGCAAGGCCTGATCCACCTGCTCAGCTGCAGCAACATCTGTTACCAGGGACAGAGACAGACATTGAGGTGGGGACAAAGATAGGGAGGTGGAGAGAATTAGGGATGGAGGGAGGGGTTGGGGAGAGAAGAGGGCTGACTCTGTAGCCCTAATTGCATTAGCCCAACCATTTGGTTAGCGTAATTGCATGTGCAAAGCTGACAAACGCAATTTCCCAGGACTTAATACTCACCCCATTTTCTCCTCCAGCTTCTTCATCCGATTAGCTAAAGTGACTCAGAGGCTTCCGAGAAGCACAAGCTGGTCAGGCGTTTCCCTGCCCCTAGGCTGGAGGCTCCCCACCTCGGCTGCTCAGTCTCCCAGAGTGAGCCTGGCTGGCTGGCCGGAGGGGACACACAGGAGCTTGGGGGAACACTGACAGTGATAGTTTTCTCAGGACCTGGCTTCACAGGGCTTTGTGTGTTCCATGGCTTCTTTGCTGACTGCCTGGAGGAGAGCTGAGATGCCACCCCCACCTCTGTTCCAACTCAGTGCAAACTGACAGCACTGAACTTTGGAGAGAAAATCTTATTATCTTGTCTCCCTCATTCTTTGTCAGAAGGTTTGGGAGCTGACTATTTACTACTCAGGCAGGGGTTCTTAGCTGTGTCTGTCCCCTTACCTCCTCTTCACACAGCACTTCTCCCTGATTGGAGATCTCTTTACCAGCAGTGGCCGGCTGAGCTGGTGAAAGGACTACATACAGACTTTGGGTTCACATCCTGGCCCCACTGGCTAGCAGCCATGTCCTCAGGGTCCGGCCCTTCATTCTATCTTTCTTCTCCCTTCAATAGGAGTAAAAGTCACTACCCCAGGATGAGGCTAAGTTAACTAGTGAAAAAGCCTAGCTCATTGACAGGCATTGTCTGATTTCCACTCCCTGTCCTTTCCTCCCTCCCTTCCCTTATTCCACTCCTCTTTTCTTTTCTTCTCTCTTTCCCCTCTGTTCTCCTCTTTGCCTCCCCTTCTTTCCAGGGACTTGTGAGACGTGTCTGTGAATAGTGGCCTCCTTAGCAGAAATCTTGCCCTCCATAGAGATACCCTGTGTCCCCCAATACACAGTTAGAGGGCTTGACACTGAGATGGGACAAGGGGACCCAAATCATGGTGGATAAATATCTCCGGCAATGGAGCACATGAAGGGAGGGTTGTGGAAGCTGAGGCCCCTTTCTTTCTCCCTAAGCAGCTCCTGATGTCGTGCTGGGTTCTTGGAAAAACAATGGCTCCTTATTCAGTGTCATAGAGCAGTCCCAGGGAGCCTCAAGGCCACTCTTAGACATCTTAAGTTCAATATCCTCTTTTCCCCTTTGACATGGAGCCAGTTGCCTACCTCGGTCTGAAGTGATGCTACCCAGTAGAACAGCCTGGTGTTTTAGCTGGGGTCTGCTTCCAGTTCTGTTTGGAGATGGTGGGGAGTCATAGCCCTTCCCCAGTTCCCATGATTTCATTTGTCAGGAGTGGCCAATGGGCCCTTACTGATGATCCTTTCTGGGACAGTGGGAGTTAGATGGCAACGAACCCAGACTCAGGCAGGGTGGACCACCGCTCCCTAAATGTTGATTGGTTGTAGCATTGTGGCTGTTGACATTGGAGAACCGGGGCTCTCAGGCTTCCAGATGCTCACCAATCAATCAGTAGATGTTTCTGGAGTCCCTGCTGGTGGTGAGGCCAGGGTTGGGGATGCCTCCATGTTTACTTAGCACAGAATGAAAAGGGAAGTGTGCCTACATTTATGGATTTGTAAGTTGTGCAATTTTGTCATAGGGCAGTAAACACAGGTGAATCCCCTGGGGGTGAGGGGTAGGAGCGATTGACTGGGTAACAGGGAAGGTCCTCACTCAGGCTATGAGCTGCAGGCTATGTATTTCCATGAATTGTGCAGCTGTTAAGATATAGAGTTCTTTAGGCTAGGTTCTCAGCTAGGCTCTGGGAGAGTTGGAAGGTTTGAGGGAGTGCTTTAAAGGTGAGGGGAGAGAGGGAAGGAGACACACCCCCTTTCATCAGCTTGGTAGCTGGTCAGATTAGGCAGGAATCAGGAATTGGAGAGAGGCAATTCAAGCAGTTTTTGTCTTTTCCCCCCCAAACTAAGCAAAAACTAAAATTTAGCTAATGAGCTGAGAGCTCACAAATTTGGTGTCAAAGCTACAAGCCTCTAATTATTTTGTACTTTGCATGGGACCAGGAGTCCACCTTGTAAGTAGAAACTACAGACTTAGCATCTATAGGCTGTTATTTTAATCAAGATGTATAAAACAAGATGTGGTGGACTATATGTTATTCCTGTTCTCATGTGAGAAGTGCCAGTCACTCATGGACCAGAGCCCCCAGGGCATCTGGGAACCTCAGGGGCTCTTGGGTAGGGCCTAGGAACTAAGACCTCTGATGCATGTGGTGTGTGTGTGTGTGTGTGTGTGTGTGTGTGTGTGTGTGTGTGTGCATGCAGAGGCCAGAGGTTGATGTCAGATGTCTTCTTTGACAACTCTACCTTATATGTTGATACAAGGATTCTTACTTTATCTAGAGTTCACCCACTCAGTAAGACCAGCTGCCCACCAAGCTACTGGGATTCTCCCTATCTCTAACTCCTCAATGCTAGGATTATAGGTATGTGCTACTGTGATGGGCTGGTTATATGGATACTTGGGATTTGAACTGGGGACTGGAGCTTACATGTCAAGCGCCTTACAGAATGAGCCATCTTCATTGTCCCTAAAAGGTGAAGGTCAGGGTGGGGCCAAACTCATCATCTTCCTGCCTCCACCTCTATTATATTTGCCTATTCATAGACATCTTAACAAGTAGCTGTAGCTTGAACCCCACATTATGTGTTGGAGCTCTCCAGTAGTTTCTGTCGCTTAAGTGATGAGAGACCCACACAGCTTCTTTAGAGTCCTATAACAAAGACAGTGATGCCTCTTCTGGAGACCAACCATTTTCTTTTAACCACAGTGCCCATCCCGACCACAACACCATTCTTCTGCCTTCCACAGCAAGAAATGATGCTCTTTAAATGTGTCAGCTGTGACAGGGTAACCCTTACCTGTAGGGTCGAAGATGGGAGTTGGTCCTGATATGTTTGCCCAGGATTTTGACTCCTTGTTTGGGTTTTTCTCAAACAGATTTCTAGATTTGGGTACTGAATTCAGGGACATTTTCTCCTCTCCACTGACTAGAATAGAAAAGATTTAGAGATGAGTTAGGGTGGAGTCAGTTTTAGGGAAAGAGATGAGGTTACACTGAGGAAGGTAGGAGAGGCAAGATGGTTGAGATTGGGGGTCTAGAGGTGAAACCGTGGGTCACTGAGATTGGGAGTCTAGAGGTGAAACTGTGGGTCACTGAGATTGGGGGTCTAGAGGTGAGACCATAGGTCACTGAGATTGGGGGACTAGAGGTAAGACTATAAGTCACTGAGATTGGGGGACTAGAGGTGAGACCATGGGTCACTGGGTTAAGGGAAAACAGTGCCAGGGCCAACTCACTGGTGAGGTAGCAGTCGAGGCTGATGGAAATGTTGTCAAATCCCACGGTTGCCCTGGATCCTGGACCCCACCATGTGACTATCTGCAGCCAGAACCTGTACGATGTTAAGAAGAAGAATGTGTGTTAGGAACCACTAGGGTAAGTCAAGTCCCAGGATTCAAGGCACACGTGTGCTGACCTATTGTACAGAAATTCAGTCTGATCATCCCTACCTAATCCCAGTTAGAGGGCAGGGATCAACCTTTCTTTTTTTCTTTTTTTTTTAATGTTTGTTTTTTTTATTGGGTATTTATTTCATTTACATTTCCAATGCTATCCCAAAAGTACCCCACACCCTCCCATACCCACTCCCCCACCCACCCACTCTCACCTCTTGTCCCTGGTGTTCCCCTGTACTGAGGCATATAAGGTCTGCATGACCAATGGGCCTCTCTTTCCACTGATGGCCGACCAGGCCATCTTCTGGGTATCAACCTTTCTCAATCCCCACTGCTCCATCACAGAGCGCATCCCTTTAGAAGGGATGCACCATCCCAGCTATGGCAGACATGAGGCCTTTAAAGCTGGTTTGGATATTTGACTTTTGCTTTCTGGGCATGCATGGTGGATAGAAATGAGTGAGCTTGGCATTCTGCTCATGTTCACCTATGGGTGGGCTGAAGCCACTATTTAAACGTTAAAGTGCTTTTGTATGATACCAGTGGCTGGAGAGAACCTCTCAATGTCTCTGTTGCTTCAAGTCACTGGGCTTCTTCTGTGGTTCTGTTCCATTAGCTGGCAACTCAAGGGTTACTCTCTTGCCCAACAGAAGTATCAAGCATCCTGAGTCTTGTCCGGTATCAGTTACTATTTTCCAATTGGTTGTGAAATATTAGATGATAGACAGTTTTCCTCAGGAGAGCTTGTAATCAAACCACAGTGGGTCGTAAAGTATGGCTAGTAACTCACTGCGATTATATTTCTTTCCAGCCTTTTCATGGCTTAGAGGGCCAGGTCTTCTGACTACAGTCAGAGAAAGCTTTAGACTGAGATAAACAGAAAGATGCCTCAGACTCATTTGTTTCCTGGTTTGTTTTCTTGGGAAATCTCCTTCCTGGAAGGCTGTCATCAGTCAACCATCCCCTTCTGCGATAAAGTGACTGTGTCCCGAGAGCCCTAAAGACTCTTTCCCCACATTTCAGAAAGTCGATCCGGAATGACCTGAAGAATAGTGTGCAGCCTCTGGTGTGGATGTTGAAATAATAAGAGGGGGAAGCCATGGCTGTCAATCATTGAATGGATGCAGCTCATGCGGTTATATAGCCACACATCAGGATGCTAATCTATAATAAAAAAGAATGGACCAGGAGACATGCTGTAAAATAGATGCCTCTCAAAAGCATTATGCAAAGTTAAAGAAGGCAGACAGTAAGTTAAAGACCTCATATTGAGTGATTCTCTGTATAGGAATCATCGAGAATAGGCAAATCTGTAGAGACAGAGAGCAGATTAGTGCTTGCCTGGGGCTAGCTGTGGAACAATATTGACTGCTAACTAGCGTGAAGCCTCATTTTGGGGTGATGGAAATGTTCTAAAACTGGGTTGTAGTACTCTTTGTAGATTCTAGAAACTTGCTGAAAGTCAGTGACTTGCACACTTAAAAATGGGTAAATGTTATGGCATGTAAATTATAGCTTGCTAAAGCTGTTGGGAAATAAGGAGGGAAAGGGAGAGATAGAGAAAGAGGGAGAGAGGGATAAGACACAGACATGCAGGAGAGAAAGACCTCTCTATCTCTCTCCCTATATACGTATGTATGTATGTATGTATGTATGTATGTATGTATGTATGTATTTACTTACATACACACACACACACAGAGAGAGGGAGAGAGAGAGAGAGAGAGAGAGAGAGAGAGAGAGAGAGAGAGAGAGAGAGAGAGAGAGAGAGAGAACATGTAGGCTGACAAAATTGTAGGCCAGGGCCAGGGTAGGTACTGGACAAGAAGGCAGAGCAGAGACAGAAGGCAGAGGTAGAAGAGACACACAGGAAGAAGTGTGAAGGGGAAAGGCCTTTTGTTTCTCTGGACCTCAGCTCAGCAAGGGAGTGAAATTTCCCTGTATGTTCAAACCAGGCCACATATAGCCATGGCCCAACACAAAATCATAAGCTTATTTACAACCTCATGAGATTCTTTCAAGACAATTATTTTTTTGTAACGCAATCACGCCTTTCTTTAGTGTGAACCTTGCAGATGCCTATGTCCCGTTCTGATGAGACAAGGCTGGAACTTGCCTGCACCGTGAATCACAACTGGGTGGAAGCCCCCACCATGACTGAGCAGGTAACCCTGGTCAGCACTTAGAAGGGGTAGATGATGGCTTAGTTCTTTCTGGCTGGAGGACAGTTATTGCTCCACTGGAGAAAAGCCTTGAAATGGGAAGTGAACTCTTATCTGAACAATGTGTTTGTGACCAATTATTCTCAACTACTCTACTCCCCACACAGGCCTGTGCCTCCGTCTGTCTTGTGAAATCTGGTCATATCTAACCCTTTCAGTGTAAGGGCCACAATTAGAAGGCCCGGATGCTTTCATTCTAAAGAGGAAATGACTGAGGCCATGTTTAACTACACAGTGAGTTTGAGGCCACATGGCTACATGAGAACCTGTCTCAAAAGAACAAAATAAAACAAAATATCCCAAATCAAGCCAAACCAAACAACAACAGCAACAAAACAACAACAACTAATAATAATAATAATAATAATAATAATAAAAATAATAAATATATTACTATAAGTCTACTCAAAGTGACTAGAAAGAATCATGTTCTTTGGTGGGGAATGTGAGATATCCTACACTGCAGAGGGCGTTGATCCCATAGCAACACACACTCTCATTCTCCTCCCTGGGTCATCCATCACCCACACGCTGAGGAGCCAGGCCACATGTTCATTTCGGTGCTAAGCTACATCATCAGCACCCCTTCTTGGAGAATGTCGGGTGCAAGGAGATACATGGCCTATGGAGCAGGGGGAGGGACAAGCTCTCCAGCGTTCCCTCCAGAGACCCCGGTGGAAACCTGCAGTCACCTCACCTGGTCTGGGTTTCCTGCTTTCATCCTTCATGACTGAGAAGCTACAGGGTTCCCTGATAGCCACTGCCAGGCCTCTTAGCACAGATGGGATGGTGTAAGATGGGGCTGCAATGCTTTTTAAGTACAAGAGTCTCTAAAGCATTCTGTGAGTGGATGGCAATGGAAGCTGATGTTTGAAAGCATTTAACGGACAGCTTTAATGGAATTTAATTTAATGGGGAAGCTGTCCATATTTTGTAACGGGCACTCGGGACAGGTAGGGATGTCTCAATCAGATGGCACCAGGAACACATGGGAGGCTGCCCTGGTTCACTCTGGGGCCAGAGACTCAGGTAAGGGGACAGGTGGGACAAGTGTAGATGAGGGCCAGACAGAGGTGACAGGTATGGACAGGACAGAGGTGGAGTGGAGGCAATGGGGGAACAGAGTCTGGAGCGGCAGGTGAAGGGGCATGCATGACATACTGGGGGTTATTCCAGAAGTTCATCTTCTGTGAGGGAACTGGCCAAGAGATGAGGTGAAGACTAGGCCAGCTGTGATTTAGGCTTCTCTGCTTTGGATGCTGCCTGGTTGTGTGTCTCTAGCAAAACCAAAGAGCAGAGGCTCTGGAAGCCCCTCTATGCTAGAGACAAGCAAGACTTCCTCCTGGCTCTGAGTCCTTCTGGTTCAATTACGCTTATAGAGTCACTTTCCCAAAGATACAGACACCAGGCCATTCCTCAGAGTTTATTTCTAGGACCTTAGGTCCTGCACATACTCTTGAGTACAGGTAGAACGTTCTAGGACTGATGGGAAGCAAGGCCATATTGCTAACAGGACAACAGACTGACAATCACACAGGTTACCTCTGTGGCCCAACCCCAACACTTTTACGCTGGATGGGGAGGGAAGCGGTGTCTCCTTGGCTAGAAGAGCCTTCCTCTTCCCGAGTGGGATATCTGGTGAAGGAGAAGGCAGAGTGAGCACTTGGGGCCTCCCCTCTCTTTGGCTTTGTGGTAACTGCCAGATTTGCTCGGTTCTTTCTGTTTCTTCAAAGTAGATTTTCGATTTGCAGGAGTCGATGCTGGTCTCACTTTATTTTTTTCTTGCCTAAACCACACTTGGCTAGAGGTCTTGACTCACGCCTGCTTTTGCATAAGAATGCATCCACCTTTCCATCTTGTGCAAGCTTTATAGACAACCTGTTGAAACGTAGCTCAGGAGGATTCTGGGAGGTGAGCATTTGGGCCACCGGCCAGGCCAGGTTTCCAGGAGGCAGCTTTGGAAGTGGGTGCTTCCTGTCCTCATGGAGCAGATCTTTGCAGAGGACATGGGGATGCTGCTCACGCACAGCTCAGAAAAAAACGCACCATCTCGCTCAGGCAACAGACTGTTAATGGGCAGTGAATATGAGGCCTTCTTCGCAATCCTCCCAGCCTCGGGGATTGACAAACCTAATTAAGTTCACTTAATGATTCTAAGTAGCTGACAAAAAGGTGTGCGTCTGAATGTGGACTGAGGGAATAACAAGGCTTTGGTGAGAGGGAAAGGATGCGGGTGGTGTAAGAGGCATTTGATGGATGGGCACCCCGGCTCACATTCCTTCCCTGGTCATTTAGTAGGATCCAACAAAGAGGGGGAGGGGGACCCATTTTCACAGCTGGGGCTTGTCTGGGACCTGGCTGCTTAGGATAGAGCTGGCAGATGCTGCCGAGAGAGAGAACCACTCTCTCTCTCTCTCTCTCTCTCTCTCTCTCTCTCTCTCTCTCTCTCTCTCTCGTTTCTTATTGCGCAGTTGATTTGTTCAGGAAAAGTCTTCTGAAATGGACTGTCGCAAGGCTGGGGTCGTGGCATGCATTTCTATTAGAATAACGTCTTCGATGAAAAAGCCCCGCCACATCCACGCCATTATCTGCATAATTGACTTCAGTTACCCGCGGCGGAGGAGGGGCTGGACTGGGGCGGGGGGGGGGGAGCAGCTTTGAATTCCCAGGACCCACCCTGATTGCATCTGACTGGGCAGTGGCTGGACATGTATGTATTCATACGCTGCGACTCTTGGTGATGGTGAATACACCATGTTGAAGGTCAGGCTAAATTGGGAATGTTTCTGCAGCCACAAGCCCAACTCTCGGAGGTAATTTACTACCTCAAGACTTGCTTTCTCCTCTCGGCATAACACCGAGAGAAGAGTCAATACGGAGTCTCTAGGGCTGCCAAGGGTCAGAGAGTTCTCTCTTGCGCAACCAGGCTGGTTGTGGTGAGGGAGCCTTCTGGAAAGAAGGAAACACATCTTCAGATAAACTGCATGGAGAATTATAGAAACCCTTTCACATCCACAGGCCAAGGCTTCCAATCGCCGGTTTCCCCCTTCGTTAATTTTGATTTTCTTTGGTGTGGCGTGTGCATCTCTGTGTGTGTATGTGGAGGCCAGAGGAAGACATCAGGCATTCTGTCTACCTCTCTTCCTTGAGAAAGAGTCTCTTGCTGAACCTAGATTTAGGCTGAGGCCACCAAGCTCCAGTGACTCTCTGGACTCATCTGTCCTTCCTAGTGCTGGGTTACTGGTGTACACCAGCAAGTTCAACACTTTGCATGGGTACTGGAGACTCAAACTTAGGTCCTCATGGGAGTACAGCAAATGTTCTGAGCCACTGAGCCATCTCCCCACCCCTGAGCATTGGCTTTCTGTGTTTTTTGTTTGTTTGTTTTTTGAAATGACACTGAAGGGTTCTTGGGAAGGAGAAACTAGAGATGTCAGCCAGGGAGAAGACAAACTTCACTAAGTTCTTTCTATGCCATCTTTCCCCTCATTCTGTGTCATATCTGTCGCATGCTGGCATGGGAAGCAGGTGTAAAGGAGAGAGCGAAGGGAAGAGGACCTTGATTTATGGAGCTCCGGACCAACAGAGGAGGCAGCAGTAGATAAAATGCTTGGTCCATAGGCTAAGTACTGGGTGGGAAGAGAGTATAGAAGGGAGTTAAGGGGAGAGAGATGAAGGTAGAGAAGAAGAGTGGGAAGGGAAGGAGGAGGAGAAGGAGAGAAAGAGAAAGAAAATGAGAATATCCTTACCCACTTAAACATATCCCCACCCTAACTTGCTCACTCGCTCACACACAGAGGCATGCATGCAAGAATCCACTAAAGGAGATGAAGAATGTCTGAGATATCTAGGGAGCATCATTTGTCTTGGCCAGGTACCCACTAGGAAAAAGCAGGCCTCTCATTTCCCAGGCTATGCTTTCTGCCATCTGTTGTAGAACCACCCATCTCACTGAATCTCATGTAGTGTCATACATACTTTTCAACAAGTCTGTAGTGTCTGTCATACACACTGTTCAACAAGCCCTTCACAACAACTGAGGCTGTGGAAAACTATCTCCCTTAGAAGGTACCAAGTCCATCCTTCTTAAAAACTGGGCTGTCCACTCCTATATCTTAGGACCTGCAGAGAGTCCCTACAAGGGGCTGTTTATGTGTGCCTTGAAGGGCAGAGATGGTACCAGATAAGGCAGCTTTCCAATAATGAAAGGCCCCAGGAAAAGGCTAGAGCTTCCTTCTTCCCTGAGAAGAGCATCTCTATGAAGGTGAACTGGAAGACACCGAATCTCAAACTACTGTTGTAGAGTAAGTCAGAGCTACAGACTTGGTGGGACCCTGGGCAAAGCACAAAGACTGAATAGGTACTATCTTAGCATTTTCATACTGCCTTTCTCCAGGATAAGAGCTTGTACTTCATTGCTTTTGCTTCATTTCTATTTTAATGATAAATCTGCGCTTCCTTGGACAGCGTGACAAATTATACATATCATCTTTTGCCTTGGAGCAAAGGTTGTCAGCCCATGTTATGAAACAGACAGGAGCATAGAGCATAGGCCTCGTCCTAGGAGTTTGGATATTGTGTAATTCACATTATTCAATGGCTATGGGACTTCTGACCTCTTCACAGCTAAAGTCTACTCAAGCCAGGGGACATGCTGGTTGTGGCTGGTGAGAGAAAACCCAAGGAAGACTTTCGAGAAATCTAGGAGAATGGCGGTGGAGCTATGGATAGCAGTATGGGAGTTGCCTTGTGATGTCATGAGGTGCCAATCAGGCAGCTGGCAATGTGGGTCCAGGACTCCTGTGGAAATGAAGATGTGTCAAACATTTGCCTGGAAGTGAAGATAGAAGTTATGCCAACGAGGCTCCTCCCAGAGGACAAAATATGTTTAGCTGGATTCTGCTTTACTCCAAATATTAGAGGCTCAATTATCCCTTAGATCCCAGACTTTGTGCCTAGAGGGAGAAGGGTTGAGAACAGAGCACTTCATTTTCACAGGCATTAGGGGTCGTGAAAAACACACACACATCTGTTGACTTGTAAACTGAACTGTAGATTTTACAAAACAAACAAACAAACAAACAAAAAAACAAAAAAAACTTGAGCAGATCTGAACATCCGCTATCAGAAAGGCGGTTCACTTAGTGCCACTTTGAACAACCGCCTCTTAAACGAGACACACAGGCCTGATCTGCCTCAGTGCTCTGTGCTCTTGATTGTGGAAACAGCAATCCAAAGCAACAGCTTGTCCCGAATGTCACAGTAAATCAGCATTAGAAATGGGATTTAAAGCCTCGGAATTACTAATCTACTCCTTGCTCCAATGATCTGAGATATTTTCCGAGAGAGGAACCAGGGCCAGATCCTCCCAGATTTATGAGGGTTTGATTTGTATATGTCAATGCCTGCGTGCACACAGCACGCTGAGCCACCAGCTCTATCTTCTCCCTTCTCAGAGATCAACTCCAAAGCTGCCCCTGAACAACTCTTGGAAGGCAGCAGAAGCTGAGGCCTCTGTTGTAATGTCTCTCCAAATTCCCTTTTCTGAGTTCTACTTTGTGGTTCTAATAATTTCACATTTGGTTTTCCCAAGGGCCTCCGCCAGACTCAAGACTCCAGTAAACCCAGTGGGCTTCATGGTCCTGTTACCTATACTCACAGCCCAAAGCACATGGCCTCATACCATTCCCTCTTGCTTAAGATGGCTACCCACAATCCTCTGACACAACCCAGAAACAGCAGAAACCATCCCTGTCTTTAGACCTTTGCTTACCCTGACGCTGTCTCTAGAATAAATGGCCCCATTCTCTAAGATCTGAATTTTTCTTGAGGGCTGACTTCTTAACTCATCTATCCCATTCAAGTTGCCTTGACTGCTTGGATCCTGGGAGATCTTTGGAGCCTGTGCAACGCTAGTGGGTTAGGCTGCCACACATGTATTCTCAGTGCCATCCAGATCCTGTAACTTAGCAAGAGGCTAGTCCTATGCATGGACAGAGCTGAATATACTATTGCTAACAATCTGACCGTCAGTAATACCTCTCCAGATACTTCTTGGTTCCCTATCTTACCCACAAGAGACTTGGATCTGTCATTTTAGTGTCAATGTCTTCCAAACACAGTTACATGCCAAAGTCATTTGGGGGAACTTCTCGAAGATAGCATTCCAAGTCTAAGATGTCTTCTCAGAGTGTCTCTCCACGGGTGGGATACATGGATCTTAGTGGCAGCTGGGGAGAGAGTTTTCTGGCTCATAGGAACCTTCAGCCGGATTTGTGGGCTGAAGCTTTTCTGGCAGTCTTGAGCCTTTTCAAAGTACTCTTTTCCTGCTTATTTCTTTTGTTTTTTTAGAAAAGAGAAAGTTTGGTGAAATTCCGGGGTGATTTCTACCAGAAAGTAAGAATTTGCTGCATCATAAAATTTTGGGAATGAAACATTCACACCTCAGAATAGATCCTGGAATTGATTTCAGCTTTGAATTATGGAGATTGTAGACATGCTGGCTGATCTGGGCCCAGAGCAGCTAATGAGGGAGTTGGGCTCTCAAATGACACTCTGATAAATGCCCGTAGAAGAGAGCTGCAGTGCTTGGCTGCCGCTTCTTCCTTCCTTCTCTTCTTTTTCTTCCTTCCTCCTCTTCTTTCTTCTTCCTCCTCTTCTTCCTTCTTCCTCTTCTTCTTCCTTCCTCCTCCTCTTCCTTCCTCCTCCTCTTCTTCATTCCTCTCTTCTTCCTTCTCCTCCTCTTCTTCTGCCTCCTCTTTTCCCTCCTCCTCCTCTTCTTTCCATTCCTCATTTTCCTCCTTCCCTCTTCCTCCTCTTTCCCCTCCTGCTCTCCTATCTCTCCTCCTCCCCCTCCTCTTTCCCTTCCCCTCCCTCTTTTCCTCCCCCTCATTTTTAATGCACTTCTATCTTATGTGGGCACACAGCTAGACTGCATTTCCCAGCATCCTTGAGGGATCTATTCTGAGGTGTGAATGTTTCATTCCCCAAATTTTATGATGCAGCAAATTCTAGTCAATAGAAAGTGAGAAGTAATAATACATAAAAATCTTCAAATGCCTCTCTGCATGCTCTCCCTACACTGCTAGCCAAATGCCAAGGATTCCAAGGCAGGCGTACAGGCCTGAGCCACAGAGTGGAAGGGGTGTGAGTTCTTGAACTCACCAGGCACACCCATGTTTGATTTTATCTGAGAAAGAAATGGATTTCATTTCTGGGAACTGAAGGGATACTGTTATTTCAGGTGTTGCTATCCCAATCAACAAACAGCAGTACTTCTAAGGTACCCAGGATTTGTTTAGTACACTTGACATAGGTGGGTTGGTGGCTAACCTGCTCATGGTGATGGATAGACTCTGCCCTTTGCTGGCTGCAGGAGACCATAGAACTCTTTTCCTTTAGCTGCAACCTTTACCTAACTACACACTCTGGCTACATTGTCGGCAACCTGGTGAGCCAGGCAGGGTACATTGAGGGAGAATAGTCTAATATGCTCAGGCAAAGATATGTCTGTTCTCATGCCTGTGTGCTGTACACAAGGCTCTGGGCTCATTATGGAAACTTGGGCCCTCCTTTTATTCTTTGATGTTACCTGTCTGCTGACTACAGGTCTATATCTTTGTCTGGATGATCAGTGTGGCTGTCTGGTTCCACCCAGGCCACATTTGGTTTGCTCCACCAGGTCAGTGTTTTGTTTTTTTTTTTTCGTTTTTTTTTTTTTTTTTTCTTTTTTTGCTTAGTCCTCGAGTGACTCTGCAGGTGTTGCCTGACCACCTTGTGGTTGACAACTGTTCTACAGGGCTTTCAGGTGGCTCAAACAGAGACTCTATAATATGGTTCTATAATAGCAGTTTTTTTCTGCAAGACAACAGTGCTGCCTATTATCCTGGAGATTCTAGAAGTCACTTCTTGACTCTGATAGCAGGCACTTGAAAGACATTGTATTCTGAGTTACAAAACTCCTTTGCTTCCTAGTTGTGTCTTTGCACAGATTGCCTCATGGCTTCTCTAGGATAAAACCAGAGCTTGAAGGCCCACAGTTTGGTAATGAGGGTAAGAAGGCACAAGCTCATGTCCACAAGAGGCACAGAACAAAGGTAGAAGAGACTCTTCCTGACAAGGGCCTCACCTTGAAGACAGCCCAGAAGGCCAGTGCTTCATCCCACATCTCTTGTGGGCTTCTGGAATGAAGGTGTGTGTGTGTGTGTGTGTGTGTGTGTGTGTGTGTGTGTGTGTGTGTGAAGTACCTGAGCTCTTTTGATAGAAGACTTGTTAGGCTCAGGGGCATAATTTATCCACCGTTTTCTCCTGGCTCACGGTGGTACTGTCTCAGGCTGAGGTTGACAACAGTGTACCTGAGGCTCCAGCTATTGCAGCGCTGACTCACTGTTGGGGGAGCTGAGTCCTTCCTGTTTCCCCTCGTGTTTCTTAAACTCATGGACTCACCTCAGGAGACACATGTGCGATAACCCTCTCTCACTTCTTCTCTAGAGTCTGTGGGGTTCTCTAGGCCGTCTCCATGTGTATCTTCTGACTAAAAGAGACCTCCTGCCTTTTTCTTCCTTAATGTGTGTGCCTCTGGGTCATTATTTAATCTCACTGGACCACAGTTTTGTTGTTGTTGTTTCTTTAATTTGAGACAGCCTCTTTGTGCCATGGTTGGCAGAGAGGAGACCCTGCAGAGTCCACAGAGAAATGCATGTTGGGAAGAACAGATGCAGTTTTATTCGACCCCATGCTTCTCTGGACTCTCAGACTCCCTCCTCCAGCACCCAGGCTCTGTCACGCAGCATCCTGTTTCCTGGTCGGGCCCTGTGAGATCACTTTCCTTGACAACTCCACTGTTCTAGAATATCTGTGGGAACACATCAGACAGCACTATATAGACAGCAAACACCAGTTGGATAATAAATACACAGTGCTTGGGTGATGATGAAGGCTGGTACCATTTCATCCTGGAAAGATTCACAGGAGAATGTCTGGCTAAGAAGGAGATGGAAATGGGACCTGTGGGCTCTTGGACTTCAGTCCTCTCATCTGAAAAGTGGATCCTTGTGGCCCAGTGTGTGGACTTGAGTCGACACCTTGTGCTGGGAAGGCACTGAGCCCCTGTGCAGAGCTGCACAGTGGGTATGGGTAAACAGTGAGGGGATGCAAGAACTTCCGATCCAGTCACAGTAGCCTGCCCAGCAGAGGGCAGCCAGTGCCGGCTTGTGTGGCTTTGCATGGAGACATCTCCTTCTACTCTGCATGTTTGTTTGCTGGGGTGGGTCTAGCCTGAAGGCAAAACCAAAATTTGAGGAAGGGGGAGGGCAGGCAGGAGAGAAGGGACACAGAGCTAGTCCCTCTGCTGTGTTCCCCTGGTGACCGAGGAGGTCTCTGTCTACCTGGTGTACAGTTTTAGGGGTAGGGTTTCCTCAGTGTCCTCCTGGTAATGAAGTTCATTCCCAGCTATCC